>NC_090744.1:100528318-100542695 GCF_036898095.1 Palaemon carinicauda
CCCCTCTCTATATCCCACAACCTTGAGCTCTATCTGGACTCCAAAGGGATAGTAAATAGTGGGCACTTCAATAAAGAAGCAAATGAATAAATGAGAACAGCCTTCGGTCGTTTGTACAAAGACTCGCCTCTTATATCACCTACAAGAGGCAACAAAATGAAAAAAATGATGATAGATAATGGCTCTACAACAAATTCAGAACGTGTACCCAGTGAACTTGTTGTAATGACTAACCAGGCCTTTCTTACTTTAATTTTAGAGTTACTCCTATAGTAACCAGATGCAGAATCCATACAAGTATGCACTCTGTGATATACGCTGTCACCTACAGAGAGCATACATCTATTTAAAACTCACTACGTTTCCTCCCACACGATCCGCTGAATACTACCTGTTCCAAGCAATTTAAACATTATTTAATAGGTAAAAAGGCACTGGCTTTTATTGTCATTCTGTCTATCATTCAAGTTTAACACTTCAAACACGATCTGCATTTACTTTCACAGACGCTATACATATATCACTTCAACTCTCAGTAAAGCCGGGTATGTTAAATACGGTGAAGAATATCCGTAGAGTTTACCGCTCTTCTCTTATTTTCCCATACGTTAGATTTTTCTTTTTCATTCCCTTTCTCCTCCGGCTTCATTCGGGACTTGACACTTTTGTTTCCATACCATTAAGGAAGATTATTTTCTCTTCAAAATTAGAGGCTCTTTCCAGTTGAAGGGAGCTCATGCGATTCTCTATTCCGAACAAGGGCTGAATTAGCATAATGCCAGATTAATATAGAAGAAAAACAAATAATTTTTATTCAGTCTTCTCCTCCTCTCTACACTATTATGCCAGATCCCTGACTTTTCGTAGGTTCATTATTACACTTATGTCAGTTAAATGACGTATAGCAGCTTTGTATGTTCTTAAAATCTTCTTGAGGAGGTATTAAATTTGTTTATTCGAATCGTCAATGAGCCCTACAGAAAAAGATTCCATCTGAAATTTAGAAAAAATATCTTTCAAAAGAATAATGCTACTGCTCGGATATTACTTCTAATAAATTATTTGTAACGGATGGTATATAAACCATTTTATAATAATAATAATAATAATAATAATAATAATAATAATAATAATAATAATAATAATAATAATAATAATAATAATAATAACAATAATAATTATTTTTATTATTAATATCATTATAATTATTTTTTTTTTCAAATTATTATGATTATTACCATTATTATTCATATTATTATTATTATTATTATTATTATTATTATTATTATTATTATTATTATTATTATTATTATTATTATTATTATAATTTTTCTTTTTTCAAATTATTATTATTATTATTATTATTATTATTATTATTATTATTATTATTATTATTATTATTATTATTATTATTATTTTTATTATTATTATTATTATTATTATTTTCGTGATTGTTACTTTTATTTCTATTTCATTATTGTTTATACTACTCAATTAAACTTCATTTTAATGTATCATATTGCCTAGTAATTAATCATTTTCTCAAGAGCAGTTCACCCTTCCTATAAAACTACGGCATCCCTGAAAAAAGCATATCTCTTCCTGTATAATATGATTGGATCATCAAGTTAGTATGCATAGTAAAAAATGTAAAATGAAAATTCACTCTCTCTCTCTCTCTCTCTCTCTCTCTCTCTCTCTCTCACTGTGTGAAAACTAGATTGATGCGTAAAGTTTTGTCCCAAATCTCCAGGTATTTTTACAACGACAGAAGAAGAAAAAGAACAAGAAAAAAGCAAAAAAGTAGGATTTTGGGTAAAGGAAAATTAATTTTCGTATCAAAGGCTTCAGGAAGACTCATTTGGTTACATAGACCAGCAATGAAAGTTTAATTGCTGAAATTGAGCATACATTGGTAACAAATTTCAAAGAAATAATAATGATTTGATACATTTTCTTTTTTAGTTCCTCCCTCATTCTCTCATATTTTTTAATTCCTTTACTTCCTCATTCTTTACCTACGCTTCTTTCTCCTTCTGTTCCCAGATCATGCATCAACGTAGCACTCAACACCAGAGACACATAAGTGGAATAAGGTAAATAAAAGAGTCTGACCACTATTCACTGGATGTACGTTTCCATAAATTTCTATTATTATCAACTTTATTTTTTATATTAATATAGTGTTCCGAAATTTGTTCTTGTATATACTTTGTCTTTTTCAACATGTAGTTTCTTTGATATGCTTAAATTGAAATGGAAAACTGTCTGGTGATAATGAGAGGAAAATGGATTAAATATATTTATAGAAAGCAATAGATTTATTACGAAATCTGGGCATTCACAGTGAATTTAATTTTGCTCAATCGCACAAAACATGTTTAAAATAAGTATTGACCTGAATTCCCTAAATTTAGGGATATGCAACCACTTCTCCCTGGCTAAATGTCCCATCAATTCAAAGATGAAAATAAAAACTTCAACAAGATTTTCCCCTCTTCTGAAGAATGCTAAAGTTCAACGTTGAGCTCGATATTTTACAATTTTATAATCGCTACTCCATAAATTCTGCAATTTACCAGAGCCAAATAATTTCATCGATGTCTAATAGTATCATAGAAATGATAAGTTTTTTAAAGCATATATATATATATATATATATATGTATACGTGTGAGTGTAATTCTATATATATATATATATATATATGTCCGTGTGTGTGTGCGTGTGTATGTGTGTGCATACATATAGCAAGTATATTTCTTTTTATAATGACTACTTCTCCAGGGCAGAATAAAAACCCTTCTGCCTTAAAGAGAGGATATGGTTGATTCTGACTCTGCCATATTTAATCCTTTCGGTTTCAAGGTTTCTATTCAAAATGTTAATTAAACGTTCACCAACATTATAGCTGACAATTATCATCAATAGTCGTGATTTTATTTTTCTTTATCAAGTCAAAGTTATAATTTATAAACAGTAAAGTTGAACGAGTTTAGTAAAAAAATATTTTAGTGGACCTACAAACACACACACACACACACACACCACACATATATATATATATATATATGTATATATATATATATATATATGTGTGTGTGTGTGTGTGTGTGTGTATGTGTGTGTGTATACAGGTATGTAAAAAATCTAGTTTTTTGCATTTAAATGAGATAATTTTTAAAGGTTATTCTTAATCATAATTCCAGATCTAAGAATAAGCAAAATTACCAGACTTTGAGCATATCCTATGCTGAAAATCGTTAATCTCTCAGGCACCGATCTACGCTAATGTTTCAAAAACTCCTATTTTAAAAAAGAAAAAGATAAACAAAAATAGCAAATATAACACTTCTCGAACACGATATGGTAACCAGGTAATCAGGCTGATCTTCGATTCCCGATAAACTCGTATAACCACCAAATCGTCTCGGGGGATTGAAGATAAATTGGAGAAACAAGAAAGTTGCAGTTGGATATTTCATTGAAGAGAACTTTTCTCATTCTGCTGTATTTTTAAAGGGAGTATTTATGGCTCTACTAAAATACTGTGGGATAGGCCATTGTACCGTTAGCAAAAGGAATCAACAAGTAATCACTTTGGTATGAAGCCGGAATAGAATTGTGTCTATGTTTTTTTTTTATTGTATTTTTATGTCTTTTTTAAAAATGGTCAAGTTAATTATCAGTTTGGTAGTGTCGGTTTTTCGTATATCAATTTATATTTCACTTGTATTCACTAGTATTAGTCTTTACTCCTTTTTCGTTTAATTTCTTTTGTCGGAGCCTTTTATAAAGAATAGATGACTCCATTGGATAGAAAAAAATACTAAAACTTGCAATTTATATTTCGCCAACATTAGTTTTTATTCGTTTTTCCTTTACTTTTTACTATCAGGCTCAGAGTTTTTTTTAAGAAATAGATGACTCCATCAGCTAAAATCTAAATATTTAAAGTTATCACAAACACATGATTTGTTATGTTTCGCCAAGAGAGTGTATGCATGTATATTAGTTTCCATTCCATACAATATTAGGTAGTTTTTCCTTATCTGTCTTAATCTGGATTCGAGGCCTCGTGCATTTTCACTCTGAAATTCTGGGAAACTCCGTATCGGTGCCACTGAGGCTTAGCGAAGCTTTGCTGGAACTGGGACGAGTTTTTATTTAGCTTGTCTTTCTGTCCCAAGGTCATGTTACAAAAAAAGGAAGGACGCAGTGTTGTTTCTGTCCACAAATCGAGGATATAAATGGCTTTACAACTATCTGTGTGTGCCAGAGAGAGAGAGAGAGAGAGAGAGAGAGAGAGAGAGAGAGAGAGAATTAATTCTGAATTATACTATCAGATGTTGCAAAATATCGGCGAGAGAGAGAGAGAGAGAGAGAGAGAGAGAGAGAGAGAGAAAACTATCAAGATATACTGTATATATATATATATATACATATATATATATGTATATATATATATATATATATATATATAAATATATATATATATATATATATATGAAAGAATTGCTGGCAACGAGTGTTATTGCGCTGCATTTTTTCTGAATTATACATATCAGGTGATGCTAAATATCTTTAAACTTTATTTTTCCTCCATATTGAAAATATTTTTCTTTTAGGTTATTCTTAATGCAGTGCAATCAAAGAACAGATATGCACATTTATCGCTCACCAGATATTCACTTTTATATTGCAAAGTTAAGACTTGAGTATAAAAGTAACAGTTCCCTAACTAAATATCTATAGATTTCATAATTTCTAAAATAGTTTATGGTATTACCCAGGATTTTTTTAACATTTTGAGAGGACAAAATTTACAATACTAAATTCATGATAATATTTTTCTTAAAAAAAAAAAAAAATACGTTGTCATCACCTCATAAATGTTTTTACTTGAGTCTGCTACCAAGATTAACTATCAAGGTTTAGGCATACATGCAGAGTCACAATTACGTTAGAACCTCTATAATACATATTGAATTGTTTCAAAAAATTAATATATAACAATTCACGCAAAATTGATAGATACATAACAAATTAGAATTATATAATAAAGACGATAGCGTATATTTCTATGGCAATAATGGATTATAATGGAGTGTTATGTTCAAACGATTTACTGCAAAGTAAAGTTAGTTAATAAAATAAATTATCTTTGGGATTTTTTCAACGCAAATATTATCACAGCACAACTGAAATTTGCTAAATGTTTATTTCCATGTGATTTCTAATTAAAACGTTTTAATTAAGTTTAATATCGGCATCAAGAGACAAGTATTATCAGACAAAATCAAATTAAGCTCAAAATTCCTAAATTGAATTTTACTCGTAATTACTAAATCGTCAGTTTGTTGGAAAAAAAAAATAGTATTCATAATGTCGTTTATTTTTTTAGGGGCGGGGTGGGGGGTGGGGGTGGGGGGTGGGGGGGGGGGCTTTACGGACAGAGAAGCCTTCATCCAAAATACGCAATGGATAATGTTGGAAAGTAACAAATAATCATAACACAAATTATTATCGTTCATAATTTTCTAGCAAGAAAAGAACATGTTGATTTTTTTCACCTTTTTAGGTATATAGAATCAGATATAATTTGTCTGGGTTTTTGGATACATATAAAAATATTCAGTTTTTTAGATATAATATTATATATATATATATATATATATGTATATATATATAAATTATATATATATATATATATATATATATCTATATATAAATGTGTGTGTGTGTATATATAAATGTATATATATATGTGTGCGTTTATATATAAAAATATACCATAATTTCTACGCTAGTTTGTTATTATCTTTTACGGGTTAGTGACCGTAATATCAATTCTTTATGTCATTATATCCGTTTTAAAACGGTAAAAATCCTGGACTAATGTTGCCAGGGATTTAAAGTTTTTAATACTAAATTTTTATCAGATTTTGTAAAAATATTATATGCAATAACAGGACATCGAGTCAACTCATCTTTTACGTAAGTCTCCAGTTAGTATTACAGATTCAAAACTGAATAGGTCAACATGGAGATATCCTTAACGAATGCATGAGCACATACGTGCTAAATTGAATCGCATGATTGCCCATTAAAATGTATGAGAAACCGCAATTGCCGTATATGAGTGAAGGCGAGCTTTAGTGCTGGCAATATTAAGTCTGCATAAAGAAAGTGTGATTATTCATGAGTATTTGGGAGCTGCAAACTTCGCAATAGAAATAAGACGATCTCGTAGAATGATCGTTAATATACACCGACCAAATTCGCTCTATTTGCAGTGGTGGATATGTCGTGTAATCCACTATATCTAAAGTCAGATGGCAGAGTTTGTAGGTCAAATTACAGCATTTCATGCAATTTGCAAGTTGCATCGGTCGGCTGAATAATATAACTACTGCAGTAGTTATATACGTAAACTAGAATGGTGGTACGAATGGAAATTATATTTTAGAAGCAGAAACTATTTATGCATGAATTGTTAGACTTCCTGAAAACAAATTTATTTCATCATTCAATGTCCTATTGACATTGGTTATTCTTCTACTTATAAGAATTAAGAGGGAAAATTGATGAATAATGAAAATGAACATGATGTTCTTAGGAACGTAATCTCCTTAGCCTTAATTATTCCTTTCCTCTTAAGAATTAAAATGAAATGTAGGGAAAAAACAACAAAAATAATTGAAATCTTAAGGAGAAACTCTTTCATCTTGTGTACTGAGGTAAAGGAAACCGTATAACTACAAGTTAAATTACAACGAGGTGAAAATAAACTTGAGGTTTGACCACCCATTTAGTCGATTAGAGCAACTGGGTGTATAGAAAACACATATAGGAACAAAAATTACAAAAATGGAAAAATATAATGAAATATAATATATACATATATATATTTATGTATATATAGTGCATATATATATGTAGGCCTATATATATAAACTTATATACATATATATACATATATATATATATATATATATATATGTGTGTGTGTGTGTGTGTGTGCATGTATTGTTATGTATACGTTTATATAATGTATATATATACATTTATATATATCATATATATACATATGATTATTTCATTGCATATAGTAGAAAATGAGAAATAATGATTAAAGATAATGAATCATATTACTTGCGTGTTTTATATACTCCACTAAATATTTTGAAGCGTGAAATGTTTATTGGCACCGTTTATTACGTCATAAAACCCAATTTCAATTTGAAAAGGATACACTTTATAGGTTATAACCACAAAACAGATATCCAAACCATCTGCTTATTTCGAATATCTTACCTTTGCCTATTTAGTAGCATTATATCAAAATGTCTCAGCAATCAAAGGATATTTTCGTATTCCATTCTATAATGATTCCTATATTTTTTAGATATCTACTGCAACGCAAAATGCAGAACTGGAATGTATTCAGGTTATTCTACAAAGTAACTTTATTATGGAAAAATAACTACATATAGCTAAGTAATCTACAACTGGGGCATGGAGCTATTTTCGTGTGTGTGCATGTGTGTGTGTCCCTAGAAGTAGTTTTTAAGAATTTAGTTTGGGAATATATTTCTGGGTAAGACCTTAATAACATAAGATTTGTAGATGACATGACTGTGTTTAGTGAGGAACTACAAAAGCTAATAGAATATTTCAATAGAGAAAGTAAAAATGTGGACGGAAAATAAATGAGTGAAATTATGATTATATTCTATGTAAATGCACAGAGACAACAAATAAAGGTTATGGACGAACCTCTAGAGAATATTCGTGCTTAGGACACGAGAACGAAATTAAAAGAAGGATAAATATGGAATGGAGAGCTTCTAGTAAAGAAAATGAGATCATCAAAGTAAAATGCCGCTTTCTCTAAAAAGAAAAGTATTTAATCAGGTGGTATTATAAGTTTTAACTTATGCATCAGAAAGTTGGAGCTTACGAGAGCTTTAGAACATAAGCTAGTTACAAGCCAAAGAGCTATGGAAAGAATAAAGATATGAATAACACTATAAGAGACAGAACAGAGCAACATGAATACAAGAGCAAATTAAAGAAGAGGATATTCTAGCAATATGAAAGAAAAAGAAATGGATGTGTCCACGACATGGAATGAGAATGACAGATGATAGAGGGACATTAAGAATAACAGTATATATATATATATATATATATGTACATATGTATACATATATATATACATATATATATATATATATATACATATATATATATAGACCTATATCGATTCCACCATGAAGGTGGGGTTTACTAGAGCATAATTTTGCAGTTTATTGATAGCCTCATACCCTGATAGGGGATTTTCAAATACCCTTTTTCTTTTTTATTAGAGCCTCTAGCATTTCTTACCAGTCACTCATCATCCTAAACACAAATAAATATATGAACATATATATACATATATGTATATACTGTATATAAATATGTGTGTGTATACATATATAAATCAACAACATTACCAAATACTGTCGTTTCCAGTCCACTGCAGGATAAATGTCCCAGTTATATCAAATCGAACCTGGTATTTAGCTAGTTTCATAACCACGCAGACAAGTGCAGATTGGTGATGGTGGGAGATTTTCGCGTAATCGCCTACAGAAAACCCTTTTAGTATGGGTGACTCTGAGTAGAACACCTTTGCTGATCATGACAATTTACCAACGCTTTCACCACGTTAACGTATTTTCATTCAGAACACACCCACACAAACACACGCACACATACACTCACATTTATATGTATATATATATATATATATATATATATATAGATATATATACGTATGTGTAAAACTTCATACATATATGTATTAGTGTATGTATACACAGACACACACCTATATATATATACATATATATATATATATATATATGTGTGTGTGTGTGTGTGTGTGCGTGTGTGTGTGGGTGCTTGTGTGTTTTTTTTCATATATATATATATATATACATACACACAATTATATACATATACACACACCACACACACACACATATATATATATATATATATATATCTAACCTATACAATTTTACAAATATTTCCACTTTGTGTTCGTAATAGAGATACCCTAAAAAATTGTCTACCTACTGTAAGGGTTAGCGCATCTCATGTATATCAGGGCTAGGAAATCTTTAAATCTTTGACCTTTAGGAAGAAAATTCCATTGCTGCCAAAAGTCTCTTGGGAAACTAACATCTAGATTCTCCTTGTTTCACGGGACCTAAAGAGAGAGAGAGAGAGAGAGAGAGAGAGAGAGAGAGAGAGAGAAAACTTATTTATTTCAGACACCATTAAACCTCAGTTACATAATCATTCATATTACTTTTTTGACTGTATATATACACGGTATACACACATACATACACACATATATGTATATATATATATATATATATATATATATTAATATATATGTATTACATATATGTTTATGTATGTCTGTATAGATATAAGCATATATGTATTATATATATATCTATCTATCTATCTATCTATCTATCTATATATATATATATATATATATATATATATATATTTATATATATATATTATTACCAGTTGGAAAAGCAAAAAGCTATAAGCCCAAGGGCTCCAACAGGGAAAAATAGTCCATTGGGAAAATTAAATAAGAAATTACTAAACGATATGAATATAAAATGTTTTAAAAACAATAACAGCATCAAAACAGATATGTCATATATGAAGTCTAAAAATACTTATAGCAAACTGTTCAACATAAAAACATTTGCTGCAAGTTTGAAGTTTTGAAGTTCTACTGTTTTACCTTCCTGATTATGAAGATCATTCCACATCTTGGTCACAGCTGGAATAAAACTTCTAGAATACTGTTTAGTATTGAGGCTTATGGTGGAGAGGGGCTGGCTATTAGAAATAACTGCATAATTATGTGTATGTGTGTATGTATGTATGTATGTTTGCGTATATTTGTGTTTACATATGTTCTTTTGTATATGGATAGATATTTTTGTGTATACAACTTCATTCAAATACATACGAATTTACATACATGGCCGCAAATAAGAGTATTTATGATCTCGCTATGACTTCCAATATCTGAGAATGATTCACTTGTGTGGTCAATCTCCATTGGAACCGTAGGAGCAGACCCATCAACTCCCGCGTCACCAACAGATACAATGCAACCTTTGAGATTGAACGATCAACACCGGACTTTCAGATAGAATCAATTTTCGCTCAAATTCCCATTCCAGAATTGTGTCTGGAATAGAAAGGAATTTTGATAGCTGGGGTTTCTCTCGCTAAGTGAATAGCCAACTCTATCGTGAGGAGGTCCTGTATAAATCTTGATGACACGGGCTCAGGTCGACATGAATATTTACACACATTATAAGATGTGGTTTTACACTTGCATTCTTTTTTATTTAAAACCTGAGTCTATATATATATATATATATATATATATATTGTTACGGGCCACTGGTTCGAGTCCGGCCTTGCTTAAGGGACTCAAGGGCCATAACAAAACAAATAACAATGGTAGGTCGCCAGTCAGAAATGATACAAGGAATACTGACAAAAATATGTATTTACAATAACAATTAAATAAAAATTAATAAAAGAAAGGGGAGCACAACAGGTAACTATTTTAATTTAAGCCACGAGGAGCTTCGGGTGGAGTTTGGTTGGCCGTGGATGAAACTCCAGCACAGCAATCAACGTTCCCTGGAAGGGGAAATAAATTGAATTATTAACAGCACACTTACTTCTACCGGCTGGGAACACGATGAGGTCGTGTGGTTAAAACTTTTAAGCAAATTAAATGAAAATGCAAAGCTAGGGATTTAAACGTTACACATGGGAATCAACACTGTCACAGGGTGAATGTATTAAAACTAGGACTAAACTGCACACGTGGTCTGGGTATAGGGGGATAGGATACAAGGTTCAGTGGGTAGGATTTTCTTTAGAGGATAAGGAAAAATGGGGTGTGATAATGAAGGGATGGCAGGTTGGGTAAGGATATTGAGAATCTCAAAATCAGACACCTTACCTTTAGTAAAAATGACTCTGGTTTCTTTCCCTTGTGGAAAGAAGTAGACAGAGGTCCTGCCTCCCTGATGTCTTGAGGGTGAAGAGCGAAGTTGTTTCCTCAAGGAGGTTGAGTGAAGAGAAGGAGATGTTCTCCTTATGGGTCCTGACTCACGAAGGAAGATCCCCAGTTTTCCCTGGGTAGATCAACCCCACTTGACCCCCAATTTGGGGGGGGGGGGGTAGGGGGGATTGGCCTGACCGCTGTCCTATTGGTCAGGCTTGATCTCGTGTCCCAACATCCTTCACAGCTCGCTTCCCTCGTCCTGGGAGCTCGATGTTCTCACGTGACTTGTAGAAGGTAGCTGAAATTGAGATCTCAGGGGAGTAGACTGGTATAGGATGGTGGGAGGGGGGTGAGACTCTGGGTAGGGTCCCAAAACTCGTGGCATTTCGACCCATGCTGGCGGGGGTCTTTTGTTATTGGAAAAAAGGTGGCGTAATGACCGCCATTACTAACAGCCCCCCATTTTAGCAGAGATTTGTCCTAAAACAGGACAAGAACTCTGCAAGCAAGGTCTGAAGCCACTAGCCTTAATGATTCCTCCCTCAGTGAGTCTCACCACGATAATGGATAAATATCTAAGCTGCAACTAGGGTCATCATTTTACGTTATTTTGACTGTAAATTAACTTTAAGTGCCACATAGAAATAAGTATGCTGGCTGTGAGGCAGCAACTGAAAAATTAAAAAATGCAAAATTGAAAATTAAAATGTAAAAGAGGGTTAAAGTTAAGTGACCTAGTGCAGTGGTAGGCATAAAATTAAAGAAAATTGGCATATATGCAAGAAAAAGGATAAAATAAAATACATGAAAATGAATTAAATACAAATAATGATGCCAAGATGGTTCCTCAAGTTTATCTACCTGGGGAGACACCAAGGCCAATAAATATTTTTTCATACAAACTAAATTTACCTACTGACTATGGCTACGCTATGGATATGGCACTGTGCATTGGGCACTAATGCCGGGAGAACACATCTCTCTATACGAGTTCTTTAGGCGCTTGACCTTCCAGTTGTAGTTCTGGAGGTCTATGCCGCACCTCATGAGCCCTTTATTCCCATTACGTAGCTCAGTCAAGTAGTTTAGATGGTTATGGTCCGTTAGGAATGTCTGTGGGAAAACATGGTCAGCGCGATAGGAACCAAGGTGCTCAAGAGATGAGCCCATGCCTGAGAGTTCTTTCTCTTGAGTTTGGAGTTTTTCCCATGTCTGGAAGAAATTTATGCTGCCATTTAAGTAAACTCCACAGTTGGGAATTCCTGCTTGCGCCTGGTGAAGCCAAAAAATGAATTATGAGTATGGTCAGAGGTCGTGACTCCTCTGCCATGAAGTGGGAACCTTCGTCCTTCTGAAATGTGGCTAGGAAGCCATACCAATAAAAGAATTGTGTCATCTCTGTAACACTTATGGATAGGATAAGTTGGAGCGAGGCCCTTGGCACTATTCTCTTAGAGTTACCGATGACTTGGCACGGATGGCAAGAGGTTGCGGAAGCCTTAACAACCTTCTGCAAGCCCGGCCGGAAGAAATGGGGCTGCAGCAGTTGGATTGTGTGCTTCACCCCAGAGTGCCCTCCCAGTCCCTCATGGGCCATTCGTAAGCACCGACAAGCGGGAATTATGGGGGACAACTACATGCTGGCGCAGGACCTCAGCAGGATCATGAGAACCTCGGGTGATCTTAATGGGCACCTCATCCTTTAGCAGGAACTCAGCCTTAGAGGGGTTATTCATTTCCACCTCGTTCGAGTTGGCGGGTGCCCTGTTGTTTACCAATGTCTCACCCATAAGCTGGAATCTGCTGAGCTGTGCCTGGCTCCTGATGGTCTCTTGGTCCTCCTCTGAGACCTCTGGTCTGGTGGAAAGCATCATTGCTTTAGCTGGGGAGAACTCTCGGGTACGGGGCTTAAACTCATTGCTGGAAGGGGGAGACTCTTGGGCCCTCCTCACTTAGCCAAGCTACCTCACCGAGGTCAATGTCACCGAGCCAGTCGTCTTCCCATGCAGGTTGCGTCCTAACAGTTTTAGGCTCTGGCTTGGCAGCCTTCATGCACCTGAGGGGCACTTGCTGTACACCCTTCCCTGGCTTTTGACCCAAGCATGAGTTGTAGCCCTCACGTGCAAGATCACTCCCCTGCCCCCAGTCCACACTTCTTGCCGAGCTGGGACATGGTCGCCTTCAGTTCCGCTGTAGGGAGTTCCTTGGTGAACCCTTTAATGCACTGGTTCTCTCTGCAGTTGTCCTGCTGGTCGTTGGCACCATTAGGTTGAGGTAGCGAGTTACTGAGCTGGGCTAATCGAGCATCTATTTCCCGCTTCTTTAATTCATACGCTCTCGCTCTTTCATAGCGCATCCTTTCTTGCTCTGTTCTTCTCCGTGCTTTGTCTTCATTCATGAGCTCCCGCACATACCTTCGCAATGCTTCTCCCTCATAGCCTTGTCTTTCTGCCAAGTCCACAAATGCACTGATTTCAGCGGCAGTCATTTTGCTAAGTTTTTGTGGAGACAGCGACAAGAAAAACTCAACAACACAAGGTACGATGTTGACCGTGCCAGAAATTACACGGAGGGGAAAGACGCTCTAGCCTTATGCAAGAGTCTCATGGAAGGAAGGATGAAGATGAAGCTGGGCAAAATGCACAATGGCTATGAAAAATGCCTCTTGAGAAAGAATTATTACCAAATAGCAAGCCTTGAAAGTAATTCAACAGGAGCCTAACTTGAAAACCAGGGCCACAACAATGGGTGAGCTTAGGCTGTCCAGTTGTAATTCGTCCAAACAAGTAACGATATATATGACAACTGTACTACACAAATAAATGGAATCACCACTATACAGTAGGTGACCCTCTGGGCTAGTCAGGGAAAAATGAGGTCACAAACTATCGGTGACACTATGCTGGACGAAATAAAATGGAATCACAACTATGGGTGAACCTTTATACTAGTCATAAAAAGAAATGGAGTCACCACAATGGGTGAATCTCTATGCTAAAACATAAAAAATGCAATCACAACAATGGGTGAATCTTTATGCTAGTCTTTTTGAAAAAATGGAATCACAACAATTGGGTGAATCTTTATGCTAGTCATAAAAAATGGAATCACAATAATGGGTGAATCTCTATGCTAGTCATAAAAAATGGAATCACAATAATGGGTGAATCTCTATGCTAGTCTTAATAAAAAAAATGGAATCACAACAATGGGTGAATCTCTATGCTAGTCTTTTGAAAAAATGAAATCACAACAATGG
>NC_090744.1:100548195-100553195 GCF_036898095.1 Palaemon carinicauda
CATTAAAATGCATGGGAAACCGCAATTGAGGTATATGAGTGAAGGCAAGCTTTAACGCTGGCAATATTCAGTCTGCATAATGAAAGTGTGAATATTCATGAGTATTTGGGAGCTGCAAACCTCGCAATAAAAATAAGACGACCTCGTAGAATGATCGTTAATATACACCGACGCAATTCGTCTATTTGCAGTGGTGGATATGTAATCCAGCTCCAACTAAAGTCAGATGGTAGAGTTTGTAAGTCGAATTACAGCATTTCATGCAATTTGCAAGTTGCATCGGTCGGCTGAATAATATAACTACTGCAATAGTTATATGCGTAAACTAGAATGGTGGTACTAACGGAAATGATATTGTAGAAGCAGAAACTATTGATGCATGAATTGATACACTTCATGAAAAAAATCTAATTGATCATTCAATGTCCTCTTGACATTGGTGATTCTTGTACTCATAAGAATAAAAGGGAAAATAAATGAAAAATTACAAAGAACAGGAAGTTCAAAAAGATATTCTTTGGAATATAATCTCCTTAGTCTTAATGATTCTTTTCCTCTTAAGAACTAAACTGAAATGAAGGAAAAAAAATCAGCATAAAAAAGGAAATCTTAAGGAGAAATTCTTTCCTCTTGTGCACTGAGGTTGAAACTGTGTAACCACAAGGCAAATTACAATGAGGGGAAAATAAACTTGAGGTTTGACCACCCATTCAGTCGCTTAGAGCAACTGGGTGTGTGTAGAAAATGCACATAGGAAAATAATTTGAAAGAATGTAAAGAAATAATGAATAAATGTCTTCACATAGCTAAATATCGGAGTTGGTATATCAATAATTATTAAGGTTTTTAAAGCCACTCATGAATGGCAGAGGCAATGGCCAATGACATTGCCCTAGAATGCACGATAATGCCATAGAGACTGATCATAAAACAGTTAAAAAGAAATTACATAATTCTAAATTGTTAAACAATATTGGTCATAATGTAATTATCCAGTTTATATAGACCAGCACTAATATTAGAAATACAACCAGACTTTATCCTTATTATACTAGATTATATATTTATCTTTACGACATCTTTACAGAAGAGCAGCTCTTCAGATTTCTTCCAATATATATATATATATTATATATATATATATATATATATATATATATATATATATATATATATATATATATATATATATATATATATATATATATATATATCTATATTTATATTTCTCTCTCTCTCTCTCTCTCTCTCTCTCTCTCCTCTCTCTCTCTCTCTCTCTCTCTCTCTATATATATATATATATATATATATATATATTTATATATATTATTACCAGCCAAGTTACAACCTTAGTTGAAAAAGCAAATGCTTTAAGCCCAAGGGCTCCAACAGGGAAAATAGTCCATTGAGGAAAGGAAATAAGATAATTAATAAACGATATGAAAAAAAAGTTTTGAAAACATTAACAGCATCAAAACAGATATGTCACATATAAACTATAAAAAGACTTATCATAACCTGTTTAACAAAAAAACATTTGCTGCAAGTTTGAAGTTTTGAAGTTCTACTGTTTTACCTTCCTGATTAGGAAGATCATTCCACAACTTGGTCACAGCTGGAATAAAACTTCTACAATGCTGTTTAGTATTGAGCCTCATGATGGATAAAGGTTGGCTATCAGAATTAACTGCATATATATGTGTTGTGTATGAATGTATGTATGTTTGCGTATATGTGTTTATATATGTTCTTTTGTATATAGATAGATATTTTTTATATACAACTTCATTCAAATTCATACGAATTTACATACATGTCTGCAAATAAGAGTATTTATGATATAGCTATGACTTCCAATATCTGAGAATGATTCACTTGTGTGTCAATCTCCATTGAAACCGGAGAATCAGATCCATCAACTCTTGCGTCACCAACAGGTACAATGTATCCTGTGAGATTGAGCGATCAACTGCGGACTTTCGGATTGAATCTATTTTCGATCAAATTCCCATTCCCGAATTGTGTCTGGAATAGAAAGGAATTGTGATAGCTGGAGTTGCTCTCGCTAAGTGAATAGCCAACTCTATCGTGAGGAGGTCCCGTATAAATCTTTATGACCCGGGCTCGGGTCAACATGAATATTTACGCACATTATAAGATGTGGTTTTACATACTTGCTTTCTTTTTTATTTAAAACTTGTGACTATATATATATATATATATATATATATATATATATATATATATGGGTGTGTGTGCGTATGTATATATATATATCCTCAAGGCATTTTGAAAAAAAATTCATGCATGGCAGTTAACTTCAATTTAACAAATGGAGACTATACATATATTCTTAATTACATTTATGACGATAAATGTCTCTGGATAAAGATTTTAACTGTTATGGTAAGAAATGCCTCATATGTTTTTTTTAAGCATTCGTGAACATAGTACATTTGATACATCAATCTCTTACTGGATCCATAAAGTTTATGTCAAAGTAAAGAACGTCCTTTCAGTAAGTAACAAACAGGAATTCTAATTTAAGTTCTTTATGGCAATTGAAAAGTAGTTATCTTCATTCTTAATACCATGATATATAATTCATATCATGTCATTACATCGATGATACATACACAGGAATTTAATCAATCAAATCGACTTCCATTGATATAAAGGACTTCAGTTTACGTTATATACTTTCACCGATTAGAGCAAATGCCTCATTTTGGTCAGCTGTTGCCTGTCCAAATGGTCTTCTTCAGAATAAGTATTTTGAAAGCCAACTCAAGTGTAATGATACCCATAAGTCACAGGCGATGAATTCTAATTAGCTTTGGGTATATTCATAATTATGTTTTGCATGAATACAAATGAGAATACCAGAAGAATACGCTTGACTAGTAAGAATAAAGCGAAAATGAGTTTGAAGAGAACATTAATTCAATTTACTTCCCCTTTTTATATGAATCTTTCATAGGAAATTAGCAGGATGTAGAAATTATTCATATCCAAAAAACCGAGATACCCGTAAATGTAAAGTTAGAAATAATTTGATGGAATTGTATGTTTTGTAATTACATTGACAACCAATTAAATATTTTTTGGGGGGAGGGGAAATCAGTTCAAATAGTATTTCAAACCATTTTCCTCGTGAAAATATTTTCAAAAAGGAAATATTTACGAACAATAACAAATATTCTCTCTATACATATAAGAATTATAGAAACTTCACAGAATAAAGTTTTTTTTCTTTTTTTTAATATTCTACATTCAAACTATAACACCCAAAAATATACTATTAAGTCTCTGAAGATTAACGAATAGGTTGAACCACAAAATAGAGAGGTTATAGGATGCCTGGAAACTAGGTCAGAGAAACTAGGATTTTCTTTCCTTCCTGATCACATTAGGCCTCTTGCAGTCTTTCTCACTTTAGATCTTTTGATGGTTTTAATAGCGTTCAAAATCGAACGCGCCATCAAAGGAATGTTTTTCTGGAATAGGAATATCTCCTTCCGCGGAGATCAGAGGGAAAGTATAGGAATTCATAGGATTTCCCGATTCAAAACGATGAAAGGGGGCATCCTGGATGCCTAGCCATCAGATGCAATCAATAAGAGAGAGAGAGAGAGAGAGAGAGAGGAGAGATCAGAGAATCAATAAGAGAGAGAGAGAGAGAGAGAGAGAGAGAGAGAGAGAGAGAGAGATAGTAATGAGGTAACTGTGTTGAATTGTAAGAACACATCCATGAAAAAGATACACTAATAAGAAAATGTAATTAGAGAGAGAGAGAGAGAGAGAGAGAGAGAGAGAGAGAGAGAGAGAAATTAATAAGAAAATTGTTTTGAGTTGTAAAACACTTCCATGAAATTAATACACTAATGAGAAAATTTAATTATGTTATTTTCGAGTAGTAATCCTTTTTCAATTATTTATTGAAACAATCTAGATAAAAGAAGCCTAGTAGTCTATCCTAATACATAATCTAATACTATGCTATTAGTTGCATTGTTTTCATTATAGATAACATTTATAAAAAGGAATCCTTATACAAATATGGGATTGATAAGTTTGATTTATTTTTGAATTTGGTATTGAAACTTTCAACTTGTTAGACCTAATGAATAAGAGTACATATGTAATGCTATAAAGTTAAAAAACAATACCAATTTTTTGCCGAAAAAAGCGTCCATATGTATTTAAATTATTGTAGGATTTTAATACATTATTATTTCAAAATAATGTTTCAATTCCAATATTTTTTGTTTATCATGATAGTAATTGCCACTCAAGGGAGAGAGAGTGACTTTATACATCTGCGTGTACAAACCCATTGAATTTAGAAGTTTGGGGAAATGATAACGAAGAGAACACCGAATGACTGAAAAAACAACCCATAATACTATCGGGAAACACGTTAGTGTCAAGAAGGGCAATGTTATCACAAGTCAATTACGGAGAAAGCTTGAAGTTTTACTATGATTAGACTACAAGGTTGTAGAAATTAAAGTGGAAACATAAGTGAAACAGAAGTCTCATTTGGTATGTGTCTACTTTTACCACCAACCAACCCCTCCCCTTTCTTTACCTTGAACTATATCTGGACACCCAAGGGTTAGTAAATAATGGGCACTCTAATAAATAAGAAAATAAATTAATGAGAACTGCCTTGGATCGTTGGTACGAAGGCTCGCTTCCTACATCACCTACAAGATGCAGCAAAATGAGGATAGATAATGGCTCTACAACAAATCCAGAGCAGGTATACAGTGAACGTATTGTAATGACTAACCGGTCCCTTCATACTTTAATTTTAGATTTACTCCCTTAGTAAACAGACGTAGGATCCATACAATTATGCACCCTGTAATATACGCTGTCCCCTACAGAGAACATACAGTACATCTATTCACAACACACCACGTATCCTCCCACACGATCCGCTGAATAGTACCTGTCCCAAGCCATTTAGACATTATTTGATAGGTAAAAAGGCA
>NC_090744.1:100563195-100570695 GCF_036898095.1 Palaemon carinicauda
TAGAATGATCGTTAATATACACCGAAGCAATTCGCTCTATTTGCAGTGGTGGATTTGTCGTGTAATCCACCTCGAACTAAAGTCAGATGGTAGAGTTTGTATGTCGAATTACAGCATTTCATGCAATTTGCAAGTTGCATCGGTCGGCTGAATAATATAACTACTGCAATAGTTATATACGTAAACTAGAATGGTGGTACTAACGGAAATGATATTGTAGAAGCAGAAACTCTTTATGCATGAATTGATAGATTTATTAAAAAAATGTAATTGATCATCTAATGTCTTCTTGACATTGGTGATTCTTCTACTCGTAAGAATTAAAAGGGAAAATAGATGAAAAATTACAAAGAACAGGAAGTTCAAAAAGATATTCTTTGGAATATAATCTCCTTAGTCTTAATGATTCTTTTCCTCTTCCGAATTAAACTGAAATGAAGGAAAAAAAATCAGCATAAAAAATTGAAATCTTGAGGAGAAACTCTTTCCTCCTGTGCACTGAGGTAAACGAAACTGTGTAACAACAAGGTAAATTACAACGAGGTGGAAATAAACTTCAGATTTGACCACCCATTCAGTCGCTTTGAGCAACTGGGTGTGTAGAAAACGCACATAGGAAAAACATTCGAAGTAATGTAAAGAAATAATGAATAAATGTCATCACATAGCTAAATATCGGAGTTGTTTTATCAATAAGTCTTAAGGTTTTTAAAAGCCACTCATGAATGGCAGAGGCAATGGCCAGTGACATTGCCCTAGAAAGCACGATAATGCCATAGAGACTGATCATAAAACAGTAAAAAAGAAATTACATAATTCTGAATTGTTAAACAATATTGGTCATAATGTAATTATCCAGTTTACATAGACCAGCACCAATATTAAAAACACAACCAGACTTTATCTTTACTATACTAGATTATATAATATTGCTCTTTACGACATCTTTACAGAAGAGCAGCTCTTTAGATTTCTTCCAATATATATATATATATATATATATATATATATATATATATATATATATATATATATATATATATCTATCTATCTATCTATCTATCTATCTATCTATCTATCTATCTATCTATCTATCTATCTATATATATATATATATATATATATATATATATATATATATATATATATATATATATATATATTATTACCAGCCAAGTTACAACCTTAGTCGAAAAAAGCAAAATGCTATAAGCCCAAGGGCTCCAACAGGGAAAAATAGTCCATTGAGGAAAGGAAATAAGAAAATTAATTAACGATATGAAAAAAAAGTTTTAAAAACATTAACAGCATCAAAACAGATATGTCATATATAAACTATAAAAAGACTTATCATAACCTGTTTAACTAAAAAACATTTGCTGCAAGTTTGAAGTTTTGAAGTTCTACTGTTTTACCTTCCTGATTAGGAAGATCATTCCACAACTTGGTCACAGCTGGAATAAAACTTCTAGAATACTTTGTAGTATTGATTACCATAATTAAATGCCTATATATGTGTATGTGTGTATATATGTATTTTTGCGTATATATGTGTCTCCTTTCTATATAGATAGATTTTCTGTACATACAAATTCATTCAAATATATAAGTATTTACATATACTGTATGTCCGCAAAAAAGAGTATTTATGATATCCCTATGACTTCCAATATCTGAAAAATTTTCACTTGTGTGTCAATCTCCATTGAAACTGGAGAAGCAGATCCATCAACTCTCGCGTTGCCAACAGGTACAATGTAACCTCTGAGATTGAACGATCAACAGCGGACTTTCGGATTGAATCAATTTTCGCTCAAATTCCCATTCCAGAATTGTGTCTGGAATAGAGAGGAACTGCGATAGCTGGAATTTCTCTCGCTAAGTGAATAGCCGACTGTTTCGTGAGGAGGTCCTGTATAAATCTTGATGACCCGTGCTCGGGTCAACATGAATATTTCCACACATTATAAGATGGGGTTTTACATGCTTTCTTATTTTATTTAAAACATGTATCTATCTATCTATCTATCTATCTATCTATATATACATACATATATATATATATATATATATATATATATATATATATATATATACATATGTAATATATATCCCTCTGTATGTACATGTGATTATATATACATATATATATATATATATATATATATATATATATATTATATATATATATATATATATGTGTGTGTGTGTGTGTGTGTGTGTATGCGTGTGTGTGTGTGTAAATATCCTCGAGCCATCTTTCTTTTAGAATAGGAAATTCATTTTGAAAAATTTACCAGTTTCATACATACCAGTTAACTTCAATTCAACAAATGGCGACTACACATATTACATTATCAATTACAGTACATTTATGACGATAAATGTCTCTGGATAAATATTTTAACTGTTATGGTAAGAAATGACTCATATTTTTTTTTTTTAACCATTCGTGAACATAGTGCATTTGATACCTCAATATCTTACTGGATCTATAAAGTTTATGTCAAAGTAAAGAACGACCTTTCAGTAAGTAACAAACATTGATGCTACTTTAAGTTCTTTATGGCAATTGAAAATTAGATATCTTCATTATTAATACCATGATATATAAGGCATATCATGTTATTACATTGATGATACACACACTTGAATTTAATCAATCAAATCGACTTCCATTGATATAAAGGACTTCAGTTTACGTTGTATACTTTGACAGCTTAGAGCAAATACCTCATTTTGGTCAGCTGTTGCCTGGCCAAATGGTCTGCATCAGAATAGGTGTTTTGAAAGCCAGCTCAGGTGTAATGACACCCATAAGTCACAGGTGTTGACTTCTAATTAGCTTTGCGTACACACCATATTCATAATTATTTTTTGCATCAATGGAAATGTGAATACGAGAAGAAGAATACGCTTGACTAGAAAGAATAAAGTGAAACGGAGGAAGTGAAAATGAGGAGAGTTGAGGAAGAACATTAATACAATTTATTCCCCCTTTTCAGTTGAATCCTTCATAGGAAATTAGCAAATTGTAGGAATTATTCATACAAACAATGCCCAGATGTCTGTAAAAGTAAAGTTAGCAATAATTGTTGATGAAAATGTATACTTTATAATTACCATCACAAGCAATTATTTTTTTGTAGCTTTTGTTAGTAATATCAAGCTAAAATAGATTTTACAAACACTTTTCGTCGTGAAATTATTTCGAAATTTATGAAATATTAACAAACGCTGAAAAATACTCTTTCTATACATATGATAATTATAGAAACTTCACAGGTTAAATGTTTTCTTTTCAAGATTCTAAGTCCCAACTATATCTTTCAAAAATCTACTACTAAAATCTGAAAACAAACGAATTGGTTGACTTACAAAATACAGAGATTATAGGATGCATGGAAACTAGGTCAGAGAAACTAAGATTTTCTTTCCTTCCTGATCCCATTAGGCCTCTCGCAGTCTTTTTCACTTAAGATCTTTTGATGGTTTAATGGCGTTCAAAATCGCACGCGCCATCAAAGGAATGTTCTTCTGGAATAGGAATATCTCCTTCAACAGAGATCAGAAAGTATAGGAATTCATAGGATTTCCCGATTCAAAACGATGAAAGGGAGCGTTCGGGATGCCTAGTAATCAGATATAATCAATTAGAGAGAGAGAGAGAGAGAGAGAGAGAGAGAGAGAGAGAGAGAGAGAGAGAGAGAGAGAGAGAGAGAGAGAGAGAGAGCCTTACCTTATTGCCTTATTTTTTGTTTGGGTTCCCCCAGGTCCCTCAGTGTGAGGCACCTCGTATATCCACCAGAGAGTTGCTAATGCATCTTCCGGTGTATTTTGCATCTTCCAGTCTTGGATGGTCTGGGATGCATCTTAGGTATTTATCGAGCTTATTCTTAAACACATCTACGCTCACTCCTGATATGTTTCTTAGATGAGCTGGCAGCACATTAAATAGTCGCTGCATTATCGATGCTGGTGCGTAGTGGATTAATGTCCTGTGCGCCTTTCTCAGTTTACCTGGAATGCTTTTTGGCACTATTAATCTACCTTGGCTTGCTCTTTCTGATATTTTAAGCTCCATGATGTTTTCAGCAATTCCTTCTATTTGCTTCCATGCTTGTATTATCATGTAGCGTTCTCTTCTCCTTTCTAGACTGTATAGTTTTAAAAATTGCAGTCTTTCCCAGTAGTCAAGGTCCTTAACTTCTTCTATTCTAGCAGTATAGGACCTTTGTACACTCTCTATTTGCGCAATATCCTTTTGGTAGTGTGGGTACCATATCACATTGCAGTACTCGAGTGTACTACGCACATAAGTTTTGTAAAGCATAATCATGTGTTCAGCTTTTCTTGTTTTAAAGTGTCTGAATAACATTCCCATTTTTGCTTTACATTTAGCCAACAGTGTTGCTATTTGGTCGTTGCATAACATATTCCTATTTAAAATTACACCAAGGTCTTTAATTGCTTCCTTGTTTGTGATTGTCTCATTATTAGGTCCCTTGTATGCATACACCATTCCTTCTCTGTTTCCATAATTTATTGATTCGAACTTATCGGAGTTAAATACCATCCTCTTTATCTCCGCCCATTCATATATTTTGTTTAGATCTCTTTGTAGTGAGTTCCTATCTTCATCACAAGTAATTTCTCTACTTATTCTTGTGTCATCGGCGAAACTTCTCACTACAGAGTTTTCAACATCACAGTCTATGTCTGAGATCATAATAACAAATAGCAGTGCAGCTAATACCGTACCTTGGGGCACACCAGATATTACCTGGGCTTCATCTGATTTCTCGTCATTTGCAACCACTATCTGTTTTCTGTTTTGCAGGAATTCTTTTACCCATTTTCCTATCTTTCCCACAATATTATGCTTTCTCACTTTTTTCTCCAATATGTTATGGTCTACCTTGTCAAAGGCTTTTGCAAAATCTAGATAGATCACATCTGTGTCTTTTTCATTTATCATATTATTGTATATGTTTTCATAGTGTGCTATCAGTTGGGTCTGTGTACTTTTTCCAGGTACGAAACCGTGTTGACCCATATTAAACAAATTATTTTTGACCAAATGGTTCATTATTTTCATACACTTTCATAATATGTGATGTTAGACTAACAGGTCTATAATTGCTTGCCTCTAGTCTTGATCCACTTTTGAAGATAGGGGTTATATAAGGTAATTTATGTTTAACATATATCTCGCTCATATCTACACTCTGTCTTAGCAGTATTGCAAGCGGCTTCGCGATAGTGTTTGCAGTTTTTTTTTTAACAAAATCGCTGGAACTCCATCTGGTCCGGCTGCCGATCCATTTTTAATTTCGTTTATAGCCGTGACAATATCTGCTTCATTAATATCTATATCCGTTAGATATTCAACATTTTCTTCTCTCATTTCTGTTTCATTATTCTCATTCGTAATTTTTGGCGTGAACTCACTCTTATATTTTTCTGCTAATATGTTGCATATTTCCTTTTTTTCATTCGTTAGCCGTCCTTCAATTCTTAGAGGGCCTATTTCTATTCTCCTTTTATTCATATTTTTTGCATAGGAGTAAAGTACTTTGGGGTTTCTTTTTATATTTTGAAGTGTCCTTTCTTCTAAGTCCCTTTTTTTCATTTTCTTTCGACTGTATAATCTTTTGTTCTGCATTTTCTATCTTACATTTTATTTCCCTCATTTTCCACACATTTTTTCTTTTGCAAGATTTTTCTTCCACTTTCTAATTTTCTGAAATAAGATCCTTCTGTCTCTTGGTATGCACGTCTTTTGTTTATTGTTTTTTTTCGGTACATATTTTTCAACAATTTTTCTCCAGTATTTTGTACAGTATGTCCGTATTTACCTGTATAATATCACTTATAAATACATTTTTCCATTCTTTATTCAGTTCTTCATTTATTTCTGACCATTTTATATTCTTACTGTAAAAATTATATTTTCCATATCCTTCCCAAAGTTTTGTGCTTTTATTAATTCTGTGATCACTTGCTTTGGAATGAACTATCAATTCTATGACATTGTGGTCTGAAATTCCCGTGTTTTACACTATTATTTCTTTAACATAATTCACCTCATTCACAAATACTAGATCTAGGACCTTTTTTCTTTCTTGTTGGAATGTGGTTTATTTGTTGCATATTATGTTCTAATAGCATATCTTGAAGCTTTTCAAATTGCCTCTTATCTTCTGCGCTACTATTACTCTCTTTTTTATATGTATACATACAACCACTTTCTTCTATCCGTTCTTTCCAATCCACGAAAGGAAAGTTAAAATCTCCGGATAGGAGTGTATTCCAGTCTTTATGGTTTCTACATATATCATCTATTTTTTTCTATTATTATGTCAAACTCCTTAGTATTTGGGGGTCTGTAAACTACAATATTCACTAGTTTTTCAAATTCAAATTCTACCGCAATCAATTCACATTCTGTGTTGCTGTATTTTCCACAGACTTTTCCTTGATTTATGTCTCTTCCATATATTGCGGTTCCCCCTTGATTCCTATTTTTTCTGTCTGATCTATAAGTTTGGAAACCCTTTATCTGGTCATCACTGCCAGTCTCTTGGGAATACCATGTTTCACTTATATTTAATATATCTATTTTTTCAATTTGGGTTAGTTCTTCTAGGAACTCTATTTTCCTTTTAGAGTTACTCGTGACTAAACCCTGTGCATTCATCACTATTATGGTTTGTGTTTCATTTCCATTATTTAATATTGGTAATAATATGGATTCTCCCATGCTTCCTTCCTGTTCTGATATGATGTTCTTTTCTTCATTTCTCGGAATTCTGCCATTAAAAAATCCAACTTTTCCATAATATTTGTTCTTTCGCCTTCATACTTATTTTTGTGTGTAAACCTGCAATTATCCCCATATCTGCACCAACCCCTGGCATTATATATGCATTCTTTGTAGTTGGGCTCTATTTGTGGAGATTTAGGTTGAAAGGCCTTTTTTGGTGCATAGTGCGGTATATACGCGGCCTGCTTTTTTGTTTCTTTTTTTGTTTCATTTTTGTTTTTCTTTTCAGTTTGCTGAGTTTTCTTACTCTCATTCATAGTTGCAGGATGCATATATCGACATTTTTTGTTGAAACTGCATCCTTTTCCTTCTTTTAGGGTTTTGCATATTTTTGGATGGAGATCTCTGCATTCGTCTCCATATCCGTCTAAATACGCACATTTACCATATATTTCATAGTTATGGCATATCTTTGGATGCTTGTAGTAGCATCTTTCGCCAAATTTGCAATTCCCTCTTTTCAGCCTATTACAGACTATATCTTTCTTTTCTTTTTTTTCTTGTTCTTGCTCTTCCCTAAAAGTATGTAGGTCCGGGTAGAGTCTCTTGGTAGAGTAATAAGGAAATTGTTGTAAAAACACTTCCATGATAATGATACACTATTAAGAAAATATAATATGAGAGAGAGAGAGAGAGAGAGAGAGAGAGGAGAGAGAGAGAGAGAGAGAGAGAGA
>NC_090744.1:100580695-100583195 GCF_036898095.1 Palaemon carinicauda
GTAATCCACCTCGAACTAAAGTCAGATGGCAGAGTTTGTATGTCGAATTACAGCATTTCATGCAATTTGCAAGTTTCATCGGTCGGATGAATAATATAACTACTGCAATCGTTATATACGTAAACTAGAATGGTGGTACGAATGGAAATGATATTGTAGAAACAGAAACTATTTATGCATGAATTGATAGACTTCCTGAAAAAAATTTTATTCATCATGCAATGTCCACTTGTCATTGGCGATTCTGCTCTTCATAAGAGGTACGAAGGAAAATAGATGAAAAATGCAAAAGAACGGGAATTTCAAAAAGATATTCTTGGAAATGTAATCTCCTTAGTCTTGATGATTCTTTTCCTCTTATGAATTAAAAAGAAATACAGGAAAACATCAAGAAAAGGAAATGAAATTTTTAGGAGAAACTGTTTCCTCTTGTGCACTGAGGTAAATGAAACTGTGCAACGACAAGGTAAATTGTAACGAGGGGGAAAATAAACTTGAGGTTTGACCACCCATTTAGTCGCTTAGAGCAACTGGTTGTATAGAAAACACACATAGGAAAAAAAATTTACAAGAATGGAAATATATAATGAATGAATATTATGAAATGTTTTTGGAGGTCCTGTAGAGAGTAAGAGTAAGACAGTACTACAGTGAATTCTCTCTGGTTACGGTTCCCTTTCCTTTTGCCTACAACTACACCGAATAGTCTGGTCTATTCTTTACTGATTCTCCTCTGTACTCGTACACATGACGACAATGAAATTACCAATTAATTTTTCTTCACCTAAGGGGTTAACTACTGCACTGTAATTGTGCAGTGACCACTTTGTTCTTGGTAAGGGTAGAAGAGACTCTTTAGCTATGGTAAGCAACTTTTCAGGAGAAGGACAGTCTAAAATCAAACCATTGTTTTCTGGTGTAGCGTAGTGCCATAACCTCTGTACCATGGTTTTCCACTGTCTTGTGTTAGAGTTCTCTTGCTTGAGGGTACACTTAGGCACACTATTCTATTTAATTTCTATTCCTTTTGTTTTGTTAAAGTTTTTTATAGTTTATATAGGAATTATTTATTTTAATGTTGTTACTGTTCTTGAAATTTTGTTTTCCTTGTTTCCTTTCCTCACTGGGCTATTTTCCCTGTTGGGGCCCCTGGGCTTATAGAATCTTGCTTTTCCAACTAGGGTTGTAGCATAGCAAGTAATAATAATAATAATAATAATAATAATAATAATAATAATAATAATAATAATAATAATAATGTTCTCCTGCTGTATAGGACCGGAAAAACAGCCCTTAAAATAAGTAAAGTAATTAAATGTCAGCACAACTAAATATTGTTGTGTCATTAACAAGGCTTGAGGTTTTCAGTGACATTGCCCTATCGAGCAGGACAATGTCCTAGAGACTGACCATATGTGCATATGATCAGCGCCCAAGCCAACCTCTCCACCCAAGATAAGACCAGGGAGAGCCAGGTAATGGCTAATGATGACTCAGCAGGTAGACCTATAGGCTCCTTCAAACCCCCATCTTTGCAGCGACCAAAGGAACTAACGAGTTTGAACAGGACTTGAAACCCAGTCTGGCGATCACCAGGCTGAGTCGTTTCCACATCGGCCACCACAACCCTTCGTATCATATCTCTGTTCAAACTTGTTAGTTTCTTTGGTCGCTGAAACCTCACCATCCTTGTAAGCTAAGGATAGGGTGTTTAAGGGAGCCTATAAGTCTATCTGCTGAGTTATCATTAGCCATTACCTGGCCCTCCCCGGCCCTAGCTTGGGTGGAGAGGGCCCTTGGCCGCTGATCATATGTATATATGGTAAGTCTCTATGATATTGTTCTGCTTGAAAGGGCAATGTCACTGTCCCTTGCCTTTGCCATTTATGAACGGCCTTTAAACCTTTAAACAGAAACATTCTTCCAAAAAATAAATCCTGAGAAGAATGAATTACCAATTATATAGGATACACATTTAAAAGTTATAAATGCATGATGGAGAGTTTAATGTTAATATATGACTAATAATAATAATAATAATAATAATTATAATTATTATTATTATTATTATTATTATTATTATTATTATTATTATTATTATTACTATTATCATTATTATTATCATCATTTTTGTTATTATTATTATTATTATTATTATTATTATTATTATTATCATTATTATTATTATTATTATTATTATTATTATTATTATTATTATTATTATTATTATTATTATCATTATTATTATTATTATTAGCTAAGCTACATACCTACTTGGAAAAGTAGGATTCTGTTAGCCAATGGTCTCCATCAGTGAAAAATACCCCAGGGGGGAAAGGAAATAAGGAAATAAAGTGCAAGAGAAGTAATGAACAATTGAAATAATACATTTTAAGAACAGAGACAACATTAAAACGCATCTTTTATATATAAACTATGAAAATAGACTAATGTGATTAATTACAGAATAATGAATTTTTAAATTATAAGTATATCGCAG
>NC_090744.1:100590695-100593195 GCF_036898095.1 Palaemon carinicauda
TTTATTGTGTTTAAAACTCTGGAATTTATTACTGAATTAGTGTGAATCACCTTTAATGGTTAATGTCCGGCTTGTTCACATTCTTTCTATATTCATAAGACTTCGAAGATATTAAGTTCCAAACTGATTCTACAACATCTTATGCCCCATTCTTCTTTATGACATTTTTCTTTCTGTGAGATGATTTATCCTTATTTTCGTAGTCTATCCATTCCTTCATATCCTTCAAATTCCACATCTTACATTCTTCATTACTTAAGCAAATATTATCCTATTTATTTAAATCTTGCCTACACCTAATGACATTTTTATTCAGAAAATATATCAACTATTTTTACTTCTGAATCCTTATACTAGTCGGATAATTCGCAAACACCAAACAATACACTATAATAAGTATATTCATAAATACCTTTCAAACCATTTTCCTCTAAACGTTCATACCGCCAAGTTGTATATCAACTAAATCATGACCTGATAGAAAAACAGTGGTTTATTTGTATGCATCAGCTGACCTGCCTCTCAGTGACTGCAAGTCATATATACATTTCCAGTTCCATTCCTCCGGTACTCGTTGGGTAATTCCCAACTGATATCCCTAATATGTGAATAGGCTCCTCGTATTTCCATATGCATGGCTATTCCGCCGCCATTCCTGTGACACCTTTCAAATTTATGTGATGGTTTCGAATCGCTGGTCTCCGGTGACTCAGTATATTAATGTCATTAAGTTTATTGAAGATAGGAAGCATAGGCAGGAAATGGAATATCATATATTGCAGGTCATTACTTGAAAATATGTCTGAAGTATTATAGGATAAACTTTTTGTACATTTAACATCAGAAGGAAATTATGACGTATATGAATTAATAACTTGGAAATAAGTAGTGTTTTATATTTTTACTTTAACAATAAATTTTAATTTTCTACATAATTTTGTTTAGGATTTAATGAAACCATCAAAATATAAGAGGAGGTGAGAAGAGAAAGTTGACTCTCACATTTCTCTGACAGTATTTTATCTATTTTCCATGTTGCAGTCTTTGAGCTGATAGCATCCTGTTTTTAATGCACCTCAAGGACTTGAGGATGTGTAATAAAACACGAAAGCGCTTGGTCAATTTCTTTTTTTCTATCCAGGCTGCTGATATATATATATATATATATATATATATATATATATATATATATATATATATATATATATATATATATATATATATATATATATATATTTATGTGTGTGCGTGTCTGTCTGTGTCTGCACCTGTATACGCGTGTGTATGCGTATGCCTTATGTATATGCATGTTTAGTGGTGGAGAGGTTCAGTAATACCTTTTATAACACAACGCTGTCACTTGCTTGCATAAATGTTTGTTTTTTAAATTCATATGAAAACTAAAGAATATGAAGATAAATCCTTAAAAGGCAATAGAAATTTTCAAGATTTATCGTCTTCGTTACGATAAAGCCCTTCTTTGAAGTGCACAATGCTTTTTACCTCTGCCAATGAAGTAGGAAGGAGGTTATTTTTTCGCCCCTGTTTGTGTTTGTTTGTGTGTGTGTATTTGTTTGTGAATAGCTTTCTGGCCACAATTTTAATCGTAGAGTAATAAAAATTGCAGGGATTAGCTATTATGCAAAAAGCTAGATAAAATTTTGGAAGTTCAAGGTCAAAGGTCAAGGTCACTGTCAAGCAAAATGTCCAATTCACGTAATCAGCGATAAGTTTGGGAATCGTTGTCATAGAGAATTCAAACTTGGTTCATATTTGAGTGTATGAAAATCCACGTCAAAGGTCAAAGTTAAGATCGAGCTAAAGGTCGAGAAATAAGCAGTAGTGGCGGAGATCTGCGCTCTACTGAGTATCCCTTTAGTTTAATAATAGGATGTATTCAGACAATTTTCCCACTAATGAAGCTTGAAGGCCACCTCCTCACAGCTACCTAAAGATTTAAAAGGTTTAAAGGCCAATCATGAATGGCAAGGGCAAGGAACAGTGGCATTGCCCTATCAAGCAGGACAATGCCCTAGAGACTGACCATATTACATATGATTAGCGCCCAAGCCCCCTCTCCACCCAAGCTAGGACCTAGAAGGGACAGGCAATGGCTGCTAAAGACTCGTAGATAGACCTATACGCTCCCCCAAACCCCCCATCCTTAACTCACAGGATGGTGAGCTTGCAGAGACCAAAGGAACCAACGAATATGAGCGGGACTCGAACCCCAGTCTGACAATCACCAGGCAAGGGCGCTACCACCAGGCCACCACAACGCTAATCCTCATATATAATTTAGGAAGTTGATATTCCGAAGGATAATTGAAGATCCCGTGTCCATTCGCATCAAGTATTGAACACGTTATGAGAGTGACTAAAAATCCCAATGATCAGATTACTGAGGATTAATTACTATCATATTTTTTTTATGTTTGATTTACGATATATATGAGTTAATATTTTAAGAAGGAATTATGATGATGATTTGCTTGATACT
>NC_090744.1:100600695-100603195 GCF_036898095.1 Palaemon carinicauda
GTATCAATAAGGCTTGAGCGGGGGTCGAAGTTCCGACTCACTGATTGCGAGTCAGGGCCGTTTCCAGTAGCTAAAGTTTCTGGGGCTTGCTTGTGATCAGTGATCCGAGTATGTTATAAAACTATATGATTTTTAGATAAAAACAATTCAAAGCGAATTCTTGCATCCCTTGTTTTGTATATACCACAGAATATTCTACAGATGGCTGTAAATTGGAAATATATAATTCACATCCAATAGAGAATGATTATTAATAATGAAAATATCATTTTCCATGCAAAATTATTCCCATAATTTCACCACAAACCCAAGATATAATTTTTTTGTGTATTATTTGTTAAGGTAAAGTCGTAAAATTTATATGAATTCAAAATTATTTGGACATTTTTATTAGAAAGTGAAATATATGTTGCTGCTGCTGTTGCTGTTGTTGTTGTTGTTGTGTTCGTTATTGTGCGAGGCTTCAGAACTTTATGTATAAAAAGAATGATATGTTTTCTAAATATTCAATGATGAAAAAGAGAACTAGGAAACTAAATCGAAAGAATTCTTATCGTATATTCATTGTTTGTATGTGAAATATCATTCACCACTAAAGGGAAAACAGAAATTGTGATAAAAAACCTCAAAAAAAAGAAATTCTCTCTTTCTATCAATTTTCCTTTTGTTTTATTTCACCATATTTCCCACATATAACTGGGCTGCTCATTAGTGAGCCAATAACAGCACCGCTAGCAGGTCACTGCAGATTTCTTTTGAAGTACATATCATGTCAAAACCAAAAGCTAAAATCATTTCTCGTATTTTCCCGTCAATCAAATGGTATACCTGGTTTTTACGAGAGAGAGAGAGAGAGAGAGAGAGAGAGAGAGAGAGAGAGAGAGAGAGAGTAATATATAACACTATTTTTTCAAGTTAGGGAATATTTTCATGATGCATTTTTTTACGAGAGTTGATAATAAAACTTTTATAGTTGGAAATTAAAAAACCTCTTTGCGGTCTACACAGATACCCCAGCTCAAAGGAACTGAAACTTCAAAGTACAATGAAGAATTTCCAATCTATTTTCTTATAGTTATACTCTCTCTCTCTCTCTCTCTCTCTCCTCTCTCTCTCTCTCTCTCTCTCTCTCTCTCTCTCTCTCTCATTTTTTTTATTGACAACGTGTAATCTGCGGGTTCCGACTTTTCCCCAGCGCTTGGGATGGTCAATTTCATTAGTGTTCATTACCTCACTGTCCTCATTAGCTAATGATGGGATGTTGGAAGAATAGGTCTGCTTGTTAAGTACTCATCAGCAATATTCTAGTTTTTCCTGGTCTTAGAATGAATGAAAAAGAGATGTTGTAAGTGTATATCGGTTGCTAAGACACGATTTTGAAAGTTCATATGGCAATACATTTATACAAACGAAAACTACGGTATACAAGAGAGAGAGAGAGAGAGAGAGAGAGAGAGAGAGAGAGAGAGAGAGAGTGATATGCACTAGTGTCTATGTTTTTTATTTATTTTTTCCTTAAAATATTGATGTTAGTATGAATGTCAACTCCAGAAAATCATATATACACATAATCCCTCGTAAACACAAACAATTGTCTTATAATTAGACATTTGATTATTAAATGAAAATAAATTGCCGATGTGTTTAATCTTATTAGCTTACATAAAGGTAACGTAAAACGCAAATCAAATTTATTAGAAAAATAAAATCAATAAAGCTCCTTAAACCATTCCTCTTTTTTACCGATTTGAATTCTTAGTGTATATAGGATGCTAAACGTGAAGCTGAAACATAATATTCATGGCGTTCCAGGAAAAACATTAGGGAAGAATTATGATAGTAAAACTCTCTCTTGATAACAGTAATGCTTTGGCAAAAATAAATGGTTTTTGTCAGTGGTATAAAACATATACAGAGTAACATCATGTTTCAAAAAGACAATCATAAGATTGCATATGTACTCATACGAAAGTTGTACCCATTCGCACAGGCGTATGTATTCTTTTTCATTACAATAGTAAATGTTTCTATTTTTTAGCTCTATTGTTTGTGTGATTTGTTTGTTAATCAGTTATTGTTCTTTCAGTCAGGATTATATATATATATATATATATATAAATATATATATATATATATATATAGAGAGAGAGAGAGAGAGAGAGAGAGAGAGAGAGAGAGATTTTCCCTCATTTTCAAACACACACACACACACACACACACATATATATATATATATATACATATATATATATGTATATACATATATACATATATATATATATGTATATATATATCTGTATGTTCATGGGTGTGTGGTTAAACCGCAAGATATATAACTATTTCTCTTATCAAAGCATATCATTCATCGGGTGAGGTTTCTTGCCCAACGCTTGACCTCACAGATACCCAACGGGCATAAATCACCAACAGGGTCATCTTTTCTCGAAGATCAAACGGCAAGAAGGACCGGGATGATCCATTTTTCTGGTTGCTACTGCAT
>NC_090744.1:100613195-100623195 GCF_036898095.1 Palaemon carinicauda
CTCTATGTCTTTTAAAAAGATGTTAGTCTATATCCTGCTACACTCATTTACCTATCAAATACATATTTCTTTGCTTAAGTCAGAAAAGGTTCAGCATTTCTTTGCACTTGACCTTTGAAATCATAACGGAATTTTATAGATCCTTTACAAGATGATTTTTCCTTTTTTGAATATTATCATAATCATACTGATGGTATGATTATGATTATGTTCTCGAAATTTAATTACTTAATTATGGAACCTGCAATGAACATTGCCTTTCATTTGAGAGAATTATTGTTTACTAGTGCACGAGACCCGTCAAAAATGATGGCTAAATATTTAGATAGATATGCAAATACATTCACACGCACAAACACATATTCAACCCTTCCTACCCCTCCCTGTTTCCTAACTACAACACGCTAGTTTGGGCAATTTGTGGGAGATTGTTGTTTACCTATGGTTGTTGTTCAGCGTGATAGATTATATATATATATATATATATATATATATATATATATATATATATATATATATATATATATATGTGTGTGTGTGTGTGTGTGTGTGTGTGTGTATATATGTATATATTAATATATCTATATATATAAATTTGTATATATATATGTATATATATTCAGTATATATATATATATATATATATATATATATATATATATATATATATATATATATATATGTATGTATGTATATATACATACATACATAAATATACTGTATATATATACAATATATTTATATATATATATATATATATATATATATATATATATATATATATATATATATATATATATATATATATCAAGAAATTTGCTCTTTATTATATAGGGGAATATTAGGAAAAAACAATAACGGAGACGCGCCAGGCGGTAAAGGTCGTATGAGATGCTGTTGAACCTCGGCCTTTATAGAGTCTGCATCTATAAGAGACATTAGAGATGGTAAAGAATACCCTGGGCTAGACGACGGCTATCCCAAACATTACGGTTATGACCTGCCGATTATTGTGGTTAGAGAACAGAGATTAAAATAATGTCTTCATAATCTGTTTAGTGTCTTCATTAATTATGATTTATGAGTACAATCCCAAGGCGCAGAATGTGAAGCTTTATCAACTTAGACATAATTATCGTAAGTATATATTTCTACAAAAAAAATCCTGGTTATGCCAGTGCTTCTCTCTCTCTCTCTCTCTCTCTCTCTCTCTCTCTCTCTCTCTCTCTCTCTCTCTCTCTCTCTCTCTCTCTCTCTCTCGCAGGTGATGTGCTTAGGTACAATAATATTATAAAAACTGAAATTTATGCAGAGAAAAAAGGATAATAAAAGCTTCCAACGAATACCTTAAGTGTTGTGGCTGATCTCTCTCTCTCTCTCTCTCTCTCTCTCTCTCTCTCTCTCTCTCTCTCTCTCTCTCTTATAACAAAAAACTTAGCTAATATCATATTCCATTTTAAATTTTCTTATTCTTTCACAAAAATAATATCTACCTCAACAATACGCATACTGAAAACATATTTGTAATGTTCCTGCAATGTAACTAACTACCTTGGGTGCCATTAAGGTTAGCTAAGTTCATACCACCGCGCAGTTATTAGAACACAACAAAAGTCACCCTTTCTTACACTGCATAATCCTTCCATATTCTTAATAACATTTTTAAACATTTGAATGCATGAGGCGATGCGTGGGTTGATTCCGCAATACCTCTGAAAAGGAGATTTGCATTAAAAAGTAACTCGAGTACATTTCCGACCTCTCGCAGGGAATCATAACAAGCTTAACGAGTCGTGAAACTGTTGAATCAGGGCTTGCACTGGGTCGTGCTGCCATCTATCGGCGTTGTGAGAAAGTTACCTTCCATAACATTTCTTATTCCGCCTATTTTCATGTACTGTATTGTGAACATATAAAAGACTTGAAGTATAGAATACAATATGCAAACTTATTGTTAATTGATATGCCTTTGGTTGCTTTTCATTTCCTTGATATGATCCTTTAAGGCTTATTTATAGGAATCTTTGCTAGCAATCAAATAATAATAATAAGATGGTGTTTTTTCCGGTAATTTATATTAACATTAAAAAAATCAACGATCGATTATCTTTGAAGGTTTTCTATAGTAAGGAAATGATATATATATATATATATATATATATATATATATATATATATATATATATATATATATATATATATATATATATATACATATATATACATATATATATATATATGTATATATATATATATATATATATATATATATATATATATATATATATATATATATATATATATATATATATATATATGTGTGTGTGTGTGTATACATGTTTATACATTAATAAACATATATACATATATATACATACATATAGATTATATATACTCTATATATACATATATATGTATACACACTGTGTATATATACATATATATATATTAGTGTGCTACTGTTGTTAACACACATTCAGTATGTTCGTTGGTATGTTACATCTTTAAGTAAAGTCAGTTAAGTTAACTTTAAAATGGTTTATTCTTTAAAAACAACAGTGTTAACATCTCCATCACAGGAGTATAGCTGGTTTGGTCGGATGACCATTCCATATGATGCATTGATAAGAACTGGCTAAAATATTGATATCACAGATATCGTAGAGTCAGTTATCTCAGCATTTAAACACATAATGTAAACTAAACATTAGTATAGGAAGACACCTGCATCCGGTGGCGACACAACTCTTTCTCACGGTTCGTATTTGTGTTTATTCTTCATAAAAATGTTACATTGCTGAGATATGGTATTCGCATCCTCCTATGACCTGACTACAGCACTTCTCACACTAGCTTCTACTTCCACAATGACTTATTATGCCGTGTGTTTTAAACATGTAATATATGATTATTACATAAGCTCGGCCAGCTATCTCAATTTAAAAAAAAAAAAATTTAACAACATGTCAAAATATGTTTACTAGGAGTGTGACTGGATATATGTATTATTCTTTGTTTAACTTTAGCCATAAGCAAATGAGGATGAATGGTCAAATAGGCACATTAAAAAGAAATAATAACAATAATGCATATCAACAGATATTACCAAAGCAAAGAAAAAATGCATGATAAATACAGATCACATATATGGTACATATTGTTACCTTTGTCAGAAATATAGATTATTATAATACGGTAATTAATAAAAATATTTGTTACCTTGGTAAAGATACAATTTTAGTGCACAAACACGAATTCCTGGTACGTACACGTACCACGGTTTCGTACATATATATATATATTTATATATAGGGCTTATATATTTTATTAGATGCCCATAGTTCTGTTTTTTTCTTTTTTTTTAACATTCCGGTTTATATATTTTATTAGATGCCGAGAAAAATGATTTATTTTTTAAATGTTTTTGAAAATGTTTTTTTAAAAATGCAAATGTTCTATAGTCTCTTCAATAACATATTACTAGCGTACTAACTGCTTTTCGTACACAACACTTTTCCAAGACAATTTTACTCCTTTGAGCGAAGGAAGGGGCCACTTTCAAACGGCTTTAAATTGAATTAAATAAGGAGTTTTGTCTGGACATGGCAAAACGTTCTGTTTGAGCTGCAAACTATTGTTCCTTAACCTACGCCAAACAAAGATGTTAACGGTGATAAATATCATCACCGTCACAACTGTTCCTGCTAGTAGTATGGGGTGAAGAAATTCTTTATAAGTCGGTGACGGGTGGTCCATCTCGGTCAATTTCATCAACCGCTTGGCTACCTGTTTGTTGTATGGGAGAGGTAAAGATGGAACCGTTGTTGACCACGTGAAGTTCGCGAAGTAGGCTCGTTCTCTGATGATGGTCTTGATACCCTTCACCATGGAATTAGGGGATGTCCCTATACAACCATCTGCTGCAACAAAGATTTGGGAATAGGACGTGGATCCGTCCGGGCATGATACATTGAAGCCGGCCTTGTCGTATCGTATCCACGAGCCGTTGTTCAGTCTGCAATTGAACTCATTATTGTCAAAGGGATAAAGTTTATCCTGACAATTTTCACTTGTATGGGAGAGAGCACCGTCTAGCACTATACCTAACTCGCATGAATCCATAAAGTTTTTATGGAATTCAAATGAGTCAGCTGTACATATTTTTCCATCCATTGCGTCTGAACAGTGAGTTAATTGATTTAAGTCTTTAATGACCGTATATGTTTCTTTGTTTGGGGAAATCAATACATGTCCTGTCAAACTGGATATTACTGGATTTGAGTGATTCGTCATGAAAGTCGGAAATGGTGATATCCTGTAAGATTGCCAGGCATCGGAAGAATCAAAGGGAATTGTAATCATAATCCTGTTATTTTCAACGCTTACTGTAATTAGGCTGTAATAAAATTCTAACCTACGTGCGTCTAACAAAGGAATATAGCCTAGTTTCTCCCGTCCGTTCTCCACAATTAACTTTCAAGTATTTTATTGGCAACAAATGGGGTGACAGTACACCTTTAGTCGCTAACGTGATAGCTTCCACATAATCTTTTGATTTCTCAATGAAATGTGCAATTCTGTTATGTATGTGATCTATTTTTTAATCATAATACTTTAACGTTGCCAACAAATCCTGTACTTCCATAATCTGATTGATATTACTTGAATGTTCATTTACTAAACTCATAATTTGATTGATTGAAGCTAACTGATTCCTTAGTTCTGACATAATCAATTCATCTTCATGAGTCAAGAACTCAATTTTCTTATTTTGATTACTAATCTTAAGACGATTGGAAATTCCTAAACCTAAACTTGCAATAGACCCAAAGATGTTTAGTGCAGCAAAAATAAATGGGTTACATTTCTCAATATTTTTGTGTCCTATAGTCCACATCAAAAGGTCACGAGCCAAAGATCCTGTCTCGTAAGTCTTATTTTGCAAGTCATCAGATAGCATCTCTGCAACTTTTAGTGTCGATTCAAGCGAACTCTCTGTATTCAAAGGAAAATGTCTTCTATGCAATTCATCTAATGAGACAGCAAACCTTGAAATGGTGTTTTCTAAGCTAGTGACGTCATTCTCTGGGAGAAAAATTGTTCGCATTCGCACTTCAACGACTACGTTACTTGATGTAATAAAAACGTCTTCTTGTCTTTCAACTATAGTGCCATATTTAAAATCTATACTTTTAGTTTTAGAGCTCATCCCACACGAGAAAAATGTCTGAGTGAACAATATCACTCCCAACAACAAAAAATTCATCTTGGAAACCTGTAACGAGAAAAATATATGTAATTACTCCTGTATTAAGAAGAAAACTTTTAACATACAAATAAGAATCTTTCCCTCACTTCTTTCCCTCTTATTTTAATTTCTTATGTGAGCCAATGGTATGATTCTCTCATCAGTGGGTTGGGATACGTTTTGAACTCTAAACCTATTGGCCGTTAATGTTTCCAAAATGTTAAATGGGCCTTCAAACTTAGGTGTTAGTTTATAATTGAGTCCTTTACGTACATTTACCTGTATGTATACATTATCACCCACGGTATATGTTTTAGTTGGCTTCGCTATTTTATCATGATTCCTTTTCATTATGATTTGTGATTCTTCTAAATTCTTTCGAAGGATATCAAAACGACTTTTGCTTGCATTTATACATTCTTTTAAAGGATTTGATAGATTAGTTGTAGGCATTAATACATGGAAAGGCGTTCTAACTGGGGTACCACACAATGCTTCGTGCGGTGACATTTTAATTGATATATGATATAAATGATTCAGAGTACTCAGTACCGCAGGTATTGCAATATCCCAGTTGGGGTCTGATCCCCCTAGTATTACTCTTAATATATTTAAAACCTTCCTATTTGCTCCTTCCACTAGCCCATTCGACTCTGGGTGATATATCATGGTATTTATTTTCTTTATGCTAAGGAATTCACACAATGAGGTAAGAAAGTGATTATTAAATTCTCCACCCGAGTCTGAGATTATCATGTGTGGAATTCCATGTTTACAAATGTAACACTCGTAAAACTTCCTAGTGCATTCAATCGCAGTTTTAGTTTTAAGCGCTATTAGTTCTGTATATCGAGTTAAAGCATCTACAATTACTAAGAGGTGCTTATTTCCTCTGTCTGACTCGTAAAATCCTGTTAACAAATCTAAATGTATTCTTTCAAAGGGTTGATTGGGCACGTGATAAGCCCCTAAGCAGACAGGTGTTTTCGTATGCCCTTTGTTTTCCTGACATGTGCGACAATTAGCTATGTGTTTTTTATATCTGTAAGCATCGTATGCCAATAAAACAATGATTTGGCTTTCTGTGACATTAATGAGAACCCCGGGTGTCCATGCAATGGATTTGCATGCAACCAATTCAGGACAGTGGAAATAAGTGAGATTGGTACTACTACCTGGTTGTTAGTTACATGTGGTGTATTGCGGGTTTTCCTTGTCACGGTCCTACACAGAATATTATCTTTGATTATATAATTCTGCTGATTATACTTTATATATCCCTTTTCCTTATGATTGCCTTTCAAAGCATTTATAATTGTTTCTAATTTCTGATCTTTTCTTCGCTCAGTCTGTAATAATTCAGCACTCCAGCCCAAATCTTCTTGTTCAGATATCGTTTTAACAATAGGCATGGATGTTGATATATCTATTAATTCAGCTAAAGGCTCCGTACAAGATGACACGGGGTTGCGTGATAATGCATCAGCAATGATATTTGCTCTCCCAGGTAAATACCCGATTGCGCCAAAGTCTTGAATGATCAAATGCCACCGAGTTCGTTTGGGGCTGTGGTTGAAGCCTTTAAAGAAGTCGGTTAGTGGTTTATGATCAGTAAGAACCTTAACGGGATAACAGTATATTTTGAACTTAAAATGCACTAGTGAATTAACAATAGCTAGCCCTTCCTTGTCTATTACTGCATACTTACTTTCGGAAGTTCTCAGTTTCCGAGAATAAAAAGCTATCGGGAAAAATTGTTTATCATATTGCTGAAGCAATACCCCACCTACTCCTAAGTCTGAGGCGTCTGTTGCAATGAAGAATTCCTTACCGAAGTCAGGAAATTTTAAGATAGGAGAACTACACAGTTCATCTTTCAAGGTATTAAACGCCTGTTGATGCTGCTCAGACCATATGAAATCTACGCCCTTCTTCATAAGATCAGTTAAGGGAGCGGCTATTATTGAATAATTGCGTATAAAACGCCTGTAATATCCACTACAACCCAGAAAAATTGCTGTATTCCCTTGACATTAGTAGGTACGGGAAAGTTACGGATAGCCGACACCTTATCATGGACTACTTTAAGACCTTGGCTTGACACCATAAAACCCAAATATATCAATTCTGTTTTGAAAAATTCACACTTACTAATCTTTACCCTTAAGTTATGTTGTCTAGTATCTGTAGTAATAGTTCTAATTTACGTAGATGTTCTTCTAAGGTGTTGGAAAAGATTACAAGGTCGTCCATGTAGGCATGCAATATATCCCCTAGCAAGTCTCCAAACACTATGTTAATCATTCTTGTAAATGTTATGGGAGCAAAACGTAAACCAAAAGGCATCCGTAAAAATTCATAATGTCCCCTGGCTGTGCTGAAGGCTATGTATGGGATACTATCTCCTTCTAATGATATCTGGTGAAAGCCTTTAAGTAAGTCTAAACTGGTAAAATATTTATTCTGACCTAACAAAGACAAAATATCGTCAGTACATGGCACTGGGAATCGATCAGGGATCGTCTCCTCGTTTAGACGACGGAAGTCTACGCAGATACGCCATGTTCGATCTTTTTTTGGTACAACTATTAATGGAAAATTATAAGGGCTGTTCGATTTCCTAATGACTCCTTCTTCTAGCATTTTACCTACTTCATCATTTATTTCATTCTGGAATTTCATAGGGAGTCTGTACGAGGGTACATAGATAATTTTCTGCTTGTCCTTTAATCTTATTTGATGTTCGATTACAGCTGTTTTTCCTAAGGATCCATCCGTAGTGGAAAAAACATCATGATATTTAGTTAAAAGTCCAAAAACTTTCTGCTGAATTTCTTCGTCTTGAATGTCTTTATTGATTTTATTTTTAATAGATTGCAAAAGGGATTCATCCGCAACTGATTGAGCGTGATTGATTTCAGCAACGGTAAGAATACGATGTTTATAAACTTCTACATCCAAGATATGTTGATTTTTGTGAATTACTAAAGTGGTATTTAAATGATTACAGACTTCAATATTACATTGTTGATGTGAGCCTACTGTATAAATAGCTTGTGTGACAGACAATCCGTTAGTTTTCAAAGTGTCGGAAAGGATTAATATTTCAGATCCCGGTAATGTTTTCTTTACTTGCACTATTAAATTCGAAGGTACGTTTGGCTCGATAGATTGCGTGCAAGATGATATTACGGGTGAACGAGAATTCTGCTGGGTCGCGTATATTATTTCTTTTTTAGTGAGACAAGTTATTGGTTCTTCAACGTACGTTACGGTTACATTTACAGTCTCCTTTTTATCCAAAACTGATTTTAAGGTATTAGAAGACTTATAGAATTTTCCTTTGATATACACGCCGTGCTTGGCAGGGGTTAAGATAATGTTTTGATTGCCCATAGATGGGTATCGTATAATTACAGCTGGATACATATCAATGTTTTGTACAACAACAAATGTATCGGCAAACGTGCGCTTACCGACCTTGAACTGAACATGAGTTACGCCTATTACATTTAATTCATTATTTCCTATACCCGAGAGTCTCACTCCAGATTTTTCTATCGGAAAGTTCGAAAACAACAAATGATGTGTCCTCAAATCCATGATATTACGTGGACTACCAGAGTCAAAAAATAATGTAAAGGATTTGTGTTCTAAATTTACAGCCTATAATATTGGTCGTAACTCATTTTGGCTTATTATTGTATGAATTCGTTGCAAATCTATGGGAGCATGCACTGATTTACTTAATTTGGCCGTGTGTTTCATAGGAAAATCTATTGCCTCACAATGATCTGATAAAACATTAAATTGATTATTCAATACTACTGATGTTGACATGAATGACCTTGATCCAACATCACTCTCTTCTCCACTGGAGTTAATTATGTGGTATTTGCTTTGCTCTGCACATTCTGAAAATTAGTCTGACCTTGCGAGGTCTGGTTTGACGACCCAGGCTCAGCGTTATTCGAAGAACTTTTTGTTTGTTTGGGATTCTGAACTACATTGACATTTGGCTGTTTCTTCTTATTAAAATGAGGATTTTTCTTTTTATTTCCATATGGAACTGACTGTGGAATTGACTGTGTATTTCTAGAATTCTGTTTTGTCTTACGCGAGTAGCACTGACTATATGAATGAGTCGAACTATTATGTATCGAACAGAATTTCGTTCTGCAGTCTGCGATCAAGTGACCTTGACGTTTGCAGTTATAACACGTCATTCCCGCAACTTGACTATTATTAACTACATTTACTTGTTGTGGCTTTGTTTCATTTTTTGCAAAAACTTGAGTTAACACGGGATCAATGTCAGGACACTTAGACATATGTTTCTTTATCTGTTTATATACATCCAATTCCGTACTTGTAGGCGTTAACTTTTTATCAAAACACCGCACTAAAGCTGCAGGCAAAATAAGTGTCATGCAAGTTAAATACATTAATCGTAAAAAATCTTTCACGGAGATGTTATCTCTAGTAACCCAAGTGGAATTACCTAAAATATCTTGATATTCATTATGCCTATCGGCTATAAGAGCTGCTCTCTCAATAACATTAAGCCGAGTCATAGTGGCTTGATTAAGTGTATTTCTTAACGTTAATACTACATCCAAGGCTTCTTCACCCCTTTAGACCACGTGTAACCTAACTTTTAAATCATCCCAGGTAACTGCTTCTTGAAATGAAACACCTTTTAAACACGTACTCGCATCCCCCTTAGAAAAATCTTTAAAACTTTTAGCTTCT
>NC_090744.1:100628195-100633195 GCF_036898095.1 Palaemon carinicauda
CTGTGATTAATTATGTTTATAGGTTACAATAAAAGAAAAGTAAGCTTAATCGGTTTATAAGTAGAACAGTTAAATTCATCGAGTTAGATTTTTTTTCTTTTTTTTTGAGCTGAGACACTTTTTCCTCCCACATTTGAGAGCAACTAAATTGACAAGGAAAGTACTACAATAATATGAACCCTAACTTGACTAATAATATTATCTTTTTCGGGGCACCATGAAATACATTGACCTCAATTTATTATTTCTTATATATCTCTTTTGCTTAGAAAATTGATGTAGATTTACTAAAAAGAATAGTATATTAGTGATGTTCTCATTTTATATTTTTGATGGGGCTAAGACCCCATGAAACTATGTTTCTTTTTTTTGTGTACAAGTAATATGATTTCGTCTCATAACTAAATTTGCGAAAAGTCTCCTTTTTCATTGCCTGAAATATGTCGGCTGTATCGTCTCATAGATTACATACAAATGAAATGTGAAAGAATATTTCTTTAATTCGGATATAGAATACATATTCTAAGAGGGAGATATAAGTTATAAATGTCAGTGAAGATTATGAAACAGTTAAATATCAGAAAATCATCTGATATAGAAAAGAAATATCTACTCTCCCCCCCCCCTCTCTCTCTCTCTCTCTCTCTCTCTCTCTCTCTCTCTCTCTCTCTCTCTCTCTCTCTCTCTCAAGAAAAAATATGTCACTGAATGTAGAGGTACCCATACAAACCCTTTTAAGAGATTTGCCTTGAATCTCGTCTCGTTGCTGGAAGTAACATGGCAAAAAGTAGTGGTTCTAAAACCGGACTCGTATTGTTCTGGGCATTCCTGATTCGTTGACAGGATTCCACTTTTTCTTTTCTTTTTTTCCTTTTTTGAAAGAGTCCTTTTTAGGCCTTGGCTTTTAAGGGACCTCTTTGTTTACTTGGGGATGAAATGTGTATTTTCTGTTCTGTCTATGGTTTGTGGATGGGAATATTTGAGATTGAAAAGGTCCTTTTTTGGCAGCTATGTCCTAGGTACTCATATGTTAGTGCTTCGTTATATATATATATATATATATATATATATATATATATATATATATATATACATATAGTTATGTATATATATATATATATATATATATATATATTCGTATATATATACATATATATATATATATATATATATATATGAATATATTCACACACACACACACACATATATATATATATATATATATATATATATATATATATATATATATATAAACAGATATATATATATATATAAATACATTTACATATATATATATATATATATATATATATATATATATATATATATATATATATATATATATATATATATATATATATATATATATGTGTGTGTGTGTGTGTGTGTGTATGTGTGTGTATATATTGCTATTAATAAAGAGAGAAGGAGTACTCTGAGAAATGTAAGAAGCCAGAGGGGTGCAGATATTGGTAGTGATCACCAGCTCATCATTGCCACACTGAAATTAAAATTGAAAGCACCCAATTGAAAGGTAGATAAAATATATAGGTTTGATACAACTTAACTTTTAGAAGAAGAGTACAGAGAAACATTTGGAATTGAATGTAGGAATCAATTTTCAGTCTTATATTTTAAAAGATGAAGAGCAGACAATTAATGAAGAATGGTGTGATATTACGACCATATATCAGTCAGTTAGTGGTGAAGTCTTGGGACACCCAGTTACAAGGGGAAAGCCATGAATATCAAACGATACTTGGGGTACTATAAAAAGGAGATAAAAACAGAAATTGATTGTTGAAAGTTTTCGAGGAAGTAATGAAAATTACAAGGTAGAGCATGCTAAGTATTCAGGTATTGATAGTGAGGTCAAAAGAAAAGCTAGAAATGACTAGGACTAGGGAGATTATTTAGACAGGAAAGCAGATGCGGCTGACAAAGCTATGAATGACCAAACTTTCATTTTGAGACATGTTGTACAGCAATGCGTAGAATATAGAAATCTACTTTTGATGGCATTTGTGGACTATGAAAAAGCCTTTGATAGGAGGCATCGGTCAATATTGTGGAGACTCCTGCATTATAATGGAATTCCTTTTAAATATGTAAATTTGATTAAGTCTGTTCGTGAGCATAGCAAGTGCTAAGTTAATGTTAATGGAGGCTTATGAAATGAGTTTCCAGTGAACAGCGGAGTACTCCAAGGAAATGTGTTGTCACCAGAGATGGTGGAGAAGGATTGGACTGGATTGGTGATAGGAATTTAGCAGATCTAGAATATGCTGATGATGCTGTCCTTGTTAGCAGAACACCACAGGATTTGCAATGCTTGCTTACCAGAATGCATGAAATATCACACGAGGTTAGGTTGAAGACAAATAGAATAAATGATGAGAATGGAATAAGTAATGGAAGATGAAATATTATTGGAAGGAGAGAGGATTAATGAGGTAGAATAATTCAAGTATTTAGAAACTATGATCTCCAATACAGGGTCTTTAGAATTAGAGTTTAGTGAAAGATTGAAAAAAGTAAATCAGACAATGGCTAGGTTAAGTAAAATTTGGAAATCAAATCGCCTGAAATTACATATAAAATTCAGACTATATATCAGTTTAGTGAGATCGGTGTTACTCTATGAGTCATGGTATGACAATGAAACAATCTCCAATAGATTTAGTAGATTTGAGAACAAAGCCCTTAGAAGGATATTGGGAGTTAAATTGCAGGAAAGGATTAGAAATGAAAGTATAAGAGAGATTACTCGAGTGCCATATGTGGATGAGGTCATGATGAGGGGTAGATGGAGATGGTTTGGGCATGCTCTTCACACTCCCCAAGAGAGATTAGTTCACCAAACGTTCAGCTGGGCTCCACAAGGGACTAGAAGGGTTGGAAGACCCAGACCTACATGAGTGAGGACTATGAAGCGTGAAGTAGGAGATGATGAATGGAGAAGTATTCAATTAAAAGCTCAAAATAGAGACGACTAGCGAAATCTATCCGAGGCCCTTTGCGTCAATAGGCGTAGGAGGAAATGATGATGATATATATATATATATATATATATATATATATATATATATATATATATATATATATATATATATATATATATATATATATATATACACTACATTTATATGTATGTATGTATGTATACGTATGTAGTGAGAGAGAGAGAGAGAGAGAGAGAGAGAGAGAGAGAGAGAGAGAGAGAGAGAGAGAGAGAGAGAGAGATGCACGTAGGTGTGTAAATACATACGTACGTATAAGTAAGTGGGAGAGAGAGACATTAACAAGGAAATGCTAAATTATTTATTCATCCTCACTTTTCTGTTTAACGTGAGTGTTACATTGATAAAGTAAAAAAAAAAATCAGAGTTATATAAGCAATTGAATATTTCAACACTATTACAAATAACTCGTTAACATGTTTCAATAAATTATTCAGTGCAAATGGTTTCAACAAGGCAATAATTGCTTAGATTAGGTCAATACTTATGGATTTTCTCCAATTTTCATTCCTGATGGAAACTATATGAACCTGCATCATTCGTTTGGAAATAAATCTATTTAAATCATCCATTAAGTTGGGTTTACACGGTCGAACGCGGTTCGACAGATAAGTGTTTGAAGTGATGTACGAACGTGTGATCGGGGTATTTGGTTGTCGAACACGTTCGTCGAACGGTTCGAAGAAAGTCTGTTCTCGCTTGACTTTATTGGGTGGGACTTCACTGTCCACAAACATTATGCATTTGTAACTGACTCCCCCTCTTCGAACCGTTAGACAAGCAGGTTCGACAACCGGTTTCGACGAACCGTTTCATCCTGTAAACCCCGCTTTACAATTAACCTTATTTCTAACTCTTTTCAATCTCGTCATTTATCATCATCATGATAATGAGGACGAATAACGTTGTATCATTCTCCTCTTCCACTTTTATTTTCCTTTCGTAATGTGTTTGCCATTGTATACTTGTAACGAAACCGAGCAATACTCCATATTGGTAACGAATTCAGCACCGCTTTCCAATTAGGAGTCATTACCCGTGACTTATGTATGTCATTACACCTGTATTGATTCTGATGTTGGCCATTAGCCAAGACAACATCTGCGCAAACGGAAGCATTTGCTCTAATTATTGAAAGTTCAAGGAGATCTCCACGAGAAGGATATATATCTAGAGATAGATAGTTAGGTAATTAGATAGATAAATAGATAGATAGATAGAATTATTGAAGTAGTGATCATAAGCTGACATTTTGAGTGTGTAATCAATCACCGTAAGCAAGTGGCTGTGTAATACTACACATGGCTCACGTTTGGTATGTCTCATGCGGTAAAAAGGGACGTATGGACAGCAACCTTACCTCTAAAGATTTGCTGAAGGATTGGGAATATATATATATATATATATATATATATATATATATATATATATATATATGTGTGTGTGTGTGTGCGTGTGTGTGTGTGTGTGTATATAAACATATATATATATATATATTTATATATATATATATATACAGTATATATATATATATATATATATATATATATATATATATATATATATATATATATATATATATATATATATATATATAGTACTCGCTTTTACCTGTATACATGTATTCCCACTTGACTCACACACTCAAATTGCAACCCAAAAACAAAGCAATTGTCTGCGTACAATCTATCCCCTCTGCAATACAATTGACTATCCACTTAGCGACGCCCATTCCATCCTCGGCTATCCCATCTCTATTCCCAACGCAATCGCAGCACGAGAACCGAATAGGCGATGCCCTGCCTTACGAGTTCGACCCGACGATGATGGTTCTGCTGATGACTGGCGAGTTAAGAGGAAATCCTCTCTAATTAGCAACAGTATTGATGGGTCCAACGTCCGTTCCGATAAGGTGTCTGGCGACTGATCGAGCGGACGAGAGTAATCTCGATTCTAGAATGGAAACTTGAAAGGAATTTC
>NC_090744.1:100638195-100640695 GCF_036898095.1 Palaemon carinicauda
TTCTAGAAATGGAGGTATACAATCTTTTCAGAATAAAATTTATTCTAGAAATAAGATTAAAATATTACCATCCCCATAATACTATCATCATTATAAAATCAGTACTGTTTATGTAAATGTACAAGAATTTATCCCCCTGTTTTTTTACTCCACCTCGGGCAAAACGACTACCACGGTAATTGCCACAGTAAATTTGCCTTATAAATACGTTTAATAAACGCATTGAATCTTTTAATTTAATTTCACTGTAACTTAGGAAACAAGCTAGTTATTATTATTTTTTTTTTTTATCTATGTTTAACATGGAATTTTTGCTTAGGTTCCGTGGCCCTTCTTTAGGTAACAGCAAATGAGTACAGAGTAATTGTATCATTTATATATTCTTCTACAATTTTTTTTACATTACAGAAAATATTGTATATTAAGTATTAAAGGCCACTCATGAATGGAAGAGGCAGGGGACAGTGACAGTGCCCTAGTTAGCAGTGCAATGCTCTAGAGACTGACCATATATATAAGATCAGTACCCAAGTTAGGACCCGGGAGGGTCAGGCAATGGCAGCTAATGACTCAGCAGGAAGATATATAGGCTCCTCCAAACATCCCCATTTAGCTCACAAGGATGGTGAGGTTGAAGACACTACAATAAAACTATCGAATTTGAGCAGAACTCGAACTCCAGTCCGGCAGAAGGCCGTGCAAGGACGTTTCTATTAGAAAAAATACTTATTGCATTAGTAGTCCTATTATTTAAACAACACAATATATAAAATTACTTCTACCTTGTGTTATTTTAAAGGAGATAAAGTTAAAAAAAAGGCAGGTAGTGTGTTTTCTATTTCGTTAAAAATTTATTCCAAGAAATTTGCAAAATATTTGCCATTAAATTTACTTTCTACTTCCCAAGCGCTTCTCTCTCTCCCACTTCAGTTCAGGGGATTTTTACAATGCAATTTCCCAGCAGTCTTCCTGTACATACCTTAACGGTTTCTTATCTTCATAAACAAGTAGGAGGCTGTTCCAAAATGTTTATCCCGTGATATAAAAGAACCAATTTTCGCTGCACAGAAGGAAAATCTTAAATCTTATAAAACTTTTACTCTCTGCCTTCAGCCGATGCAGTATCATGAGAAAAGATAATCCTTTTCCTCCAGACTATAATTAAAACCGAAGGAGCATTATATCGTTTTTATTACACTGAGTAACTTTGCTATCATTTGCATATCTTGGATTAGGGGAAAATGTAGTCTGTTTTTCGCACACTTTCCCAGAACATTCGTTATTCTGTGAATAAATTATAAGTTGTCGTTACTGAAGAAAAATCTTATTTTGGTTGATCGTTCTTTTAGACTGTGTGGTTTATTGTTTAAAATTAAACCAATTGATGGAGCTGTAGTTTGTTATTATTATTATTATTATTATTATCATTAATAATATTATTATTATAATTATTATTATTATTATTATTATTATTATTATTATTATTATTATTATTAAAATTAATTGAAATTACTATTATCATTAAAATTATTATTATTAAACCCCACTTGCAGCACTTTTTTTTTAATACCAGACTTACGGTCTCCTCTATGTTTTGGAGACGATCCAGGCAACGATTTCTTTGAATCAAAGCATTTACTACTTCATCTTCATCAGTTTGTGTTTATGTGTTGTGTTAAATATTTCTTTGGTTTTCAAGGTGACTCTCTCTCTCTCTCTCTCTCTCTCTCTCTCTCTCTCTCTCTCTAAATACAAGATTCAAGTAAAGCTGATTTTCAACACCAGCCAAATTGATATGTTTGAAGCTACAAATCAAGCCGTCAGAAATGCTTTGATATAGAATACCAGTTTAGAATATTAAAAAGTATCATAGATTATCCTAAGATTCCAAATATGGTGATAACATATCAAAATATAATCATATTCGTACCGATAAATTTTGGTTAGTAATGCACTATCAGCTTTAAGTTAGGCAGATTTAACCATCATAACAATTTTAATTGGTTACTTGAAAAGAAAAACTTCATTTAATTTTAGATATGAAATTAATTTAAATGTTACGTTGAATAAGAACAAGTATATATGTATATATACAGATATATATATATATATATATATATATATATATATATATATATATATATATATATATATATATATATATATATGGATATTTTTTATTAGATTTCTTAAAAATATGAAGACTTTCAGTAGTTACATGGAAAATAACTGTTTTTAACCTCTATAAATAAAAAAAACATTGAATTTCAAAATAACTTTTTTTATGAATTTAACAGGATTTCCTGAATACATTTTAAAGTCTCGATTCTTTAGAGAATAGAACACCATATACCTTACATATGGTGTAATGTGTGAAGGAATTAAAACAAGATATTTTTTTATCCTTATTGATCTAAAAGGATTAATTTTCATCCCTATCCTTTTCCTACCCTTTTATCATTACCTCCGCCAAGGAAGTCACGTGATCGAGTCGGTTTAT
>NC_090744.1:100645695-100650695 GCF_036898095.1 Palaemon carinicauda
ATTATAAATTATTTCAACATTTCCAAATTTCTGGAAAAAAAATGTGCTGTGGACATACCATTTAATCTGTCGTCGTATCCCAGAGATGAATAAATGTGTTACGGACCTCTCGTAGTAACCCAAAGATGAATACATTAATGTATTTTTCTCTTCTTTTCTTTTCTGTTGTTGTTGTTGTTATTTTAACCCTTAAAGTCAGTAACTGATATACCTATTCTATTTTCTAATTTCCCTCACAAAACTAAAATCATAACTGTTCCAAAAAATCTAAAGAAGAAATTTATACATTTCGCAATTTCATGATAAATCATAATTAAATCTTATGATAATCCATTCTTGATTCCATTTTGAAGAATATATTCATATATAAAGATTAACTTTTTATTGTTCATACATTTTATTTGTGTCTCTCTTGCCTCTGTCTATTTCATCAGTTCTTCTCAATGTATTTTACTCGGTGTTATATTCAAGAATATATTTATGCATTTGTCGACACTCTAATACAAATCAGTAAATGTCAACGTTTAGTCTGAATATCGTGATTCTTTTTATTTGTTCATCAACAAACTTAGATTTATGAAATATTTGATAAATGTTTTTTCTCTGTTTTGCCAAGGATTATTGAATCCTATTTTGCATGTTTTATTGAAGAGTATAAGCAATGTTGGTGCAATTTTTTAGAATAATGAAATACTTAAATTTATGAATTCAATTACAAGGAAACACTAAAAATTATGAATTGTCAAATAATGGAATACTGAAAATATGAATTTTTTAATAATGAAATACTATAAAAAATATGAATTTTTTAATAATGAAATACTAAAAATATGAATTTTCTAATAATTAAATACTAAAATTATGAATTTTCTAATAATGAAATACTAAAAAAATATGTATTTTCAAATAATGAAATACTAAAAAATGTAAATTTTCAAATAATGAAATACTAAAAATTATGAATTTTCCAATAATGAAATACTAAAAAAATGTATTTTCTAATAATGAAATACTCAAAAATATGAATTTTCAAATAATGAAATACTCAAAAATATAAATTTCCAAATTATGAAAAACTAAAAACAATGTGTATTTTCAAATAATGAAATACCCCAAAATAAGAATTTTCAAATAATGAAATACTAAAATATATGAATTTTCTGATAATGAAATACTGAAAAAATATGTATTTTCTAATACTGATATACTGTACTCAAAAATATATATTTTAAAATGATGAAATACTAAAAGAAATGAATTATCAAATAATGAAATACTTGAAAAATTATTTCTTTCATAATAAAATGCTCAAAAATATGAATTTTCAAATAATGAAAAACTAAAAAATATGAATTTTCTAATAATTAGATACTCAAAATTATAAATTTTCCTATAATTAGATACTAAAAATATATGTAAAACATATAGCCTCCTGTTCTACACCTATTAGGCTTGAGAATATTTTAGAGAGAGAACAATCTGACCTTTGACCTCAGAGTCGAGGTAATCATATTTTACGGCATACTTTCACAGTTAATGACATATTATTATAACTTTTACATAATTTTTTTCGTTATTCATTGTATGTATATATCTAATTTAATTTAGAGAATTGGGAGAAGACATATAAATACTATAAATAGATTTAGAAATAATATAATTTTAGTGTTTTCTAATAATGAAATACTAAAAGAAATGTATTTTCTAATAATGAAATACTCAAAAATATGAATTTTCAAATAATGAAATACACAAAAATATAAATTTCCAAATAAGTTTCAGCCACAACTTAGTTTATATCAACTAAGTTGTGGCTGAAACTTGAAATACAAATATGCCAACCTGTATCTCTTTTTAGCAAAGATCAAATTAAGAGAAACTCACTTTATGTGTCTCTTCTAAAGCATCATTATATCTTGTGCAAATTCTATATAATGATATACAAAAACCATAATAATTTGAGCACGATGCTTGTACATCGTTTTTTTATGTATTATTATTATCTTCATTTTCATTATTATTATTATTATTATTATTATTATTATTATTATTATTATTATTATTATTATTATTATTATTATTATTATTATTATTATTAGCTAAGCTACAACCCTAGTTGGAAAAGCAAATTGCCATAAACCCAAGGTCTCCAACAGGGAAAAATAGCTCAGCTAGTAAAGGAAACAAGGAAATGAATAAACTATAAGAGAAGTAATGAACACTTGAAATAAAGTATTTTAAGAACAATGACAACATTAGAATAGATCTTTCATATATAAACTATAAAAATTAATAAACTCCCTTACGAGACTAGATGTAGGAGCAAATGAATTTTCGTAATATATTTTAGTTAGTGAAATGTTATCAAGCAAATTTTGAGTTTAAGTTACAGGGTCTCACAAAAAATAGCGCAAAATATATTTTGCTTTGCATGCCCTGTAGGAAATGTCTATTTCAGTGAAATTTTATGCTTGTTTTCATGAGGCCATAAACTTTATCATTATACGTTTTATGTGCCATTTCTTCTTGGGAATGAGTAAAAATAGATCAAATATTGGTAATAAAACATTGCCGGCGTGTCAATTTGTTTTATTATCGTTAGTACTACGTAACTCGCAAGTGCTATGACTTTAAATTAATGTTTTGAAATATGTAATCTATTCATAAAATATTTGCTAATTGATTTGTACGTAAGTGGCCAAAGGTAAATCAGATAGTTTATTCAGGATTATGATCAATCATATGACATGAATTAAAACTAGTGAAATAAATGAAGACAATTATTAGGTCATTTATAATGCAGCTTTCATAATTATCACTATGAAATTTTTAATATAATATTTAACGAATTCATTCATTAGCTTTAAATAAGTTGCTAAGTGAAAGCGATTTTTATTATTATTATTATCGACGCATGGTATTATAGCTGCTATCGGAAATCGAATGACCTTACTGGTTTAAAAGTTTAATATTCGCTCATGAATGGCAGTTAGAGGTTTAAGTAGAGACAAGGAACACGACAATGTCATTGAGACTGAGTATACATAGATTTGATCAGCGCCCAAGCCCCTTCTCTATCAAGCTAGGACCAGGGAGGTCCAGGTAATGGCTGCTGAAGATTCAGTAAGTAGACCTGTAGGTTCTACCTAAACACATGCCCCTTCCTCAATCCTTAGCTCACAAGAATGGCCAGGTTGCAAACACTACAAGAGACTATCGAGCCAGGGTGGGTATCGAACTGCCGTCCAACAGATTGCAAGGCAGAGGCGTATCCAATAGGCTACCACAATCCGGGATTTTCATCTAAATCAACCCCTAACATTAGTTTTGTTATAATGAATAAAACCTCATACAACTTATTCTTTTAGTTAGATATTATTATTATTATTATTATCATTATTATTATTATTATTATTATTATTATTATTATTATTGTTGTTGTTATTATTATTATTATTATTATTATTATTATTATTATTATTATTACGAGCTAAGCTACAACACTGATTGTAAAATCAGAATGCTATAAGCCCAAGGGCTCCAAAATTGAAACTAGCCCAGTTAGGAAAGGAAATAAACTACAAGAGAATGAAATATTTATAAATAAAAATTTCAAGAACATTAACAATACGAAAATAGATCTTTCATATATAAACTATAAGCACTTCAAAACGCAAGAAGAGAACTTAGATAGATTAGCGTGTCCGAGTGTACCCTCAAGCAAGAGAACTCTAACCCATGACAGTGAATTGAATTGAAAATTTTATATCGAATTATTGAATTAAACATTGTCAATATTCAACGCCTTCAGACTACCAAATTACTTTTTTTTTTTGAAAGTTCATTCTCCATCAAATTTTCAACGTCTTCTGATTACCGAAAGTTCAGTAGTAAATATCTGATTGTAGGAAAAAAAATAGCCCATGAATCTTTTTCATTTTTAGATAAATGTATTCATTATCCACTTTGAAATATTTAACGCCAGAAATATATATATATATATATATATATATATATATATATATATATATATATATATATATATATATATATATATAAACTTTAGTCATCAAAATCAGTAACATCAGAACAATATATACATTTTCAGAACCTCATCAACTAAAGCTGAAAAACATAGTGTCATTTATAAAAATAATGTGTCACTTCTCTGAACAGTAAAGCAAATTTTTCCAAGAATCAAATAAATAAAGTTAAGTCATATATATTATGTTAAATCCCTTTGAAACACCAACAACAAATCCAGGATTAACTTGAGCAAATGAGAGATGATTAAATATTGCCGTAACCTTCTTTTTTAGAATATTCAGGTTTTCAGGTTATTCAAATTTGTTCTTATTTTCGTCCAAACCAAAGAAAAATAGAAAACATTCTTGTTAAGGGAAAATATTAGAGGAAAAGGAAAGAAAATGCAATTAAAACTATATTTTCATGCATAGAATAAAGTTAAATTTCAATTACCGTATCTTTTCTCCTAAAAAAATCGTTCACATATGTGTATGAAAGATAGAAAGACCACGAGCGAGACGGATGAACAGGGACTACTTAGGCCTACGGAAATAGCATCGTTAGTCCTAAGGAGTTAAGCCACGACTGACTCATAGATTACATCCTGGTACAGAGATGAAATGACAGCCATTTCGAGCTTGAGCCGGAAGTCTGCTTATATCTCGCTGTCCATTATATAAGGGCATGACCAGAATCTCTATCTTCTGATAAATTCCACGGACCGGATGTTAAGTCTTTTATATTAGAGTTTTATGACAAGTGAAGACTAGGATGATAATAATGATAATAATAAGTATGATGTTAATAATGATAATGAAAATAATCATAATACTACTAATAATAATCATCCCCTTTATAATAAAGAGCAAGTGCCTGTCTATATATGAATATACGTTATATATATATATATATATATATATATATATATATATATATATATATATATATATATATATGTGTGTGTGTGTGTGTGT
>NC_090744.1:100664705-100687205 GCF_036898095.1 Palaemon carinicauda
GGGGGTTGTGTACACTCTTATCCCGGCATCCATTCTATTTTCTTCTAGTGCTGTACCTGTCCCGGCAGCCGGCCTATGAGGCCGGCTGCCGGCCTATGAGGCCGGCAGCCGGGCAGGGGTAGTCTTCTGGTTCTTTTGCTGCCGGCTGGCATCGGTCTTGTACCTTTGCCGGCCGGCTTATGTCAGTCCTTGTCTGCCGGTCACCAAGAGTGTGGCCGGCAGCTGGGTACTACCTTGTGTAGTTGCTGGCCGGCAATCATTGCCGGCCAACACTGGCTGTTGCTGGCCGGCAGCTGCTGCCGCCGGCACAGGCATTTGAACCAGAGGGCTGCCGCCCTATAGCTGTTAAGTAGTATACTTTAAAGCTAATTGTGGTGTGTGCCGGCCGGCAAAGGCAGGCCGGCACACATCCTCCTATACTGTACTAGTATTCTTCTGTATAGCATATACAGTAAGAAGAAAACTATAGTAAAAGTTTAGGTACAGCACTGTATCTTCTAACACTATTGTGTTTTCTTACACAGCCCTTTGCTGTTGCCCTCAGACAGGAAGCAGAGTTCTTCCCCGTCTATTATCCAGGATTTTTAAAATCATTGCCTAGGTGTGAGCTCCACCTGTTTCCTATGGAAACCTTGCATTGGTTACTCTAGTAGAGATAAACCATTTTTTGATTTTATTATCTGGAAGGCTGCAACAATGGGTTGTGAGGGAAACACAAGTGTGTGTCTTTCATTTATGAATTGTTATGCTATACTATGCATATCCAGTGATACATAGTTCACTTGATACTCATGGAAATTTCTCTCTTTACAGAAGGACACTCCGAAGTGGGGAAGTGCTTTCTGCAATGTCAGCAGCAAGAACCTCTGCGGACATGAGTTTTGTAGGAGACACGCAGCATACGCTGTCTCCAAGGATGATCTCCGGTATTGGGACCCTCAGGTATGTACTGGGTGCACTAACCTGATTAATGAGACATTTAAATAGCTAGGAAGAAGCTTCGTACCTGGGTAAGGGGCTTCCAAAAGTACACTTCTGGCCCTTATCTTCCAAGTGAGAAGATGAGGGCGTATCTTTTCCCTAAGGCATCAGCTGAGGCAGTGATTCCCCAGCCTCAAGAGGAGATCCCCTAAGTTCAGATCCAGGTGGATGCTGAAGTCGCGGTCGCGATGCAAGACATCCAGCTAAATGACAGGATATCTGATGTGGACGGGTGTCAGGAGGAAGACCTCCTTGCAGAAGCCCAGGATGAAGTTCAAGTCCCTCTACATCGGCCGGTCTCCCAGTAGAGCTGGGACAGGCCCTCTCTTCTATTGTTGGAATGATCCAACAAATGCAGAAGGAGAATCAGGAGAAGGCGGCTGCAATGGAACTGCGAATGCAGTGCCTTGCAGAATCACATGGGCCCCAGAAAAGCTCAATGTGAAAGACCTTCCTTTGTGCTCGAATGCTAACCCATGGAGGTATGCTGAGCACATGTCGATGACGACTGGAAAGATCGTCATCTCGGATATGCTGGGCTCAGTTCCCCTGGAGGGTGGAATTCTGGCCCAGCAAGGCACCATATCCGGACTGTTATGTCCGGCTGAGGAAGGAACCAGCTTCAAAGGAGGAGGCAGAGCCGAAGGAGGTCATAGTGATGACCATGCTAAGGCTCAAGCTCTACTTTCATCTTCGATGAAAGAGAGGGGCTTCTCTAACTCAAAGGTAGCTGCATTGAATAGGAAGCTCCCTTCCTTTGTGTCCTCGCCTACTAGAGCCTTCCCCTTTTTACAGAAAGGGTTTCTGGCTGTACTAAAAGCAATCGAGGCCGGCAAGTCTTGCCCCTCCCTAGAGGAGTGTAAACCCTTGTCGCTGGCCCTGCCTATGGACCACAAAGATTGGAAGGACGTCCATCTTACGTTCTAAGTGGAAAGTTGGAGGCTGATATTGCCGGACGTCAGTTCGGCAAGGACCCCCCTAAGCTGTCTGACTTTCTTTTGCGAAGTGAGCTCGATACAAAAGAAAGACTGACTGCCTCAATGTCTCTTCAGACTACTCTCGAGACGATGGCAAGTGACCCCAAGGTCCATGAAATGTTCATGGTAGTGGTCAAGCCTCATCTGGCCACAGTGACGAAGGACCTTTATGGCTTCGTCAAGGCAAGGAGAGCTTGTAGGGAGTTCGTGTTTACCTCGGCTACAGTGAGGCACGAGCTAAAGAAACTAATCTCCTCCAACATTTGGGGAAAAGACCTTTTTCCCTACCGACTTGGTCAAAGAAGTTTTTGATAAAGCCACCTTGGAGAATAGAAACCTTCTCCAGAAGTGGGACCTGGCTATCAAAAGAAAGTCTTCCCCGGATGAGGGTCCTCAACCAAAGAGGAAGACTATGAGGACTAGGCTACCGTCTCGGCCAGCCAAGCCTCTTAGACAGCAACAGCAACTGCAATTGCCATTGCCCCCAGTGCCCCAGATCGTGGCACAAACCCCGACCACCTTTCAGTGGGTACCCCAGGCCGTGTCGACACAGTCCACGGCATTCACCCCAGCGTTCGAAGGGCAGTCTACTTCCTTCCGAGCAAAGCCTAGAGGAGCAGCCAGAGGCTCGTCTAGACGCCCCTCAAGGGGAAGGGGATTCAGGGGTGGTCGTGGTCAGGAAGGCAAGACCTCAGGACGGCAGTCCAAGTGAGGTGATACCGGTAGGAGGGAGACTTCTGAAATTTCGGGATCGGTGGACCTTCGATCCCTGGGCCCACAGCCTACTCAAGAATGGATTGGGCGGGAGCTGGTACAGCACTCCACCCCCGTACCTTCGGTTTTTTCCAACACTCCACCCCCGTTATGGAGGAGTACGTTCAAGAACGGTTGGAGAAAAAGGGTGAAGCCCATCAATTTCTAAGGGAGGCTGTTTTGTGTTCCCAAGAAAGACTCGGAAAAGCTCAGAGTCATTCTGGACTTGTCGCCACTTAACAAGTTCATAGTGAATTGCAAATTCAAAATGCTAACACTGCAACACATAAGGACCTTAATGCCCAAGAGGGCATATTCTGTCTCTATAGACTTGTCAGATGCCTACTGGCACATTCCAATTAGCCATCGACTCTCCCCCTACCTAGGGTTCAGGCTACAGCGAAGACTACACGCCTTCGGAGCCATGCCATTCGGGCTAAACATAGCCCCAAGGATTTTTTACGAAGCTTGCGAGCGTAGCTCTCAAACAATTTCGCCTAAAGGGAATTCAGGTAGTAGCCTACCTGGACGACTGGTTGGTGTGGGCAGCATCCGAGATAGAATGCTTGCAAGCTTCCAGTCAGTGATCCAGTTCCTAGAGTACCTAGGCTTCAAGATCAACAGAAAAAGTCTCGACTTTCTCCATCTCAAAAGTTCCAGTGGCTAAGATCCACTGGGACCTTTTGTCACACCGTTTCTCCACCCCAGCGAAGAAAAGGAAGGAGATAGCGGGTTCTGTCAAGAGACTTCAAGATTCCGAAAGGATATCAAGACACGAGCAGGAGAGAGTACTGCGCTCTCTCCAGTTTGCTTCGGTGACAGACCCAGTGCTAAGAGCACAGCTAAAGGATGCAATCGGAGTTTGGAGAAGTTATGCATCAAACGCGTGAAGAGATCTGAGAAGACCAGCCGCTTCGGCTAAGTACTCTTCTCAGGCCTTGGTCCCAAGCCAGACATCTAAAGAAGTCAGGTTCTTCTTCAGCCACCTCCCCCGTCGGTGACGATTCACTCAGACGCCTCAAAGGAGGGATGGGGAGGTCACTCTCATCGGAAAAAAGTCCAGGGGACCTGGTCCAGGCTATTCAAGACCTTTCTCATAAAACTTTCTAGAAGCTAGGGCAGTGCTCCTTACCTTAAAGAAAGTCTCCCCGCGTCATTCGTTCCACAGAAAGTGGTAATAGACAGCGAGGTAGTTGTAAGATACTTGAATCGACAAGGATCGAGGTCACCACCTCTCAACCAGGTGATGTTGGCCGTCTTCCGATTGGCGGAAAAGAAGAAGTGGTACCTGTCGGCAGTTCACCTTCAAGGAGTCCGCAATGTGACAGCGGACGCTCTATCCAGGTTCACACCGATAGAGTCGGAATGGTCCTTAGACGCAGGATCATTCTCCTTCATTCTGAATCAGTCCCAGAACTGCAGATAGACCTCTTTGCGACGAAAGACAACAAGAAGTTGCCCCTGTACGTGCCCCGTACGAGGACCCCTTAGCGGAAGCAGTGGACGCGATGTCCCTCGACTGGAACAGATGGTCCAAGATTTATCTGTTCCCTCCTCACAACCTTCTGTTGAGGGTCCTCAACAAACTGAGATCCTTCAAAGGGTAGCGGCAATAGTGGCCCACAAGTGGCCGAACAGCGTGTGGTTCCTCCTGGCATTGGAACTGTAGCTGAAGTTTGTACCACTACCAGATCCAGTTCTGACCCAGCGAGTCCAGAAGTCAACTGTCTGCGCTTCATTACAGAAAACCCGGACCCTGCAGGTCATGATTTTCTCTCCCTAGCGGTGAGAAAGCGTTTCGGGATTTCGAAAGCCAGTATAGACTTCCTTGAGGAATATAAATGCAAATCTACTAGAAGGCAATATGAGTCATCTTGGAGAAAATGGGTGGCCTTTTGTCAAGGCGAAGATTCCGCAGGAGATCTTGACAGACTTCTGCTTATCTTTTTTCCCCACCTCCATGGTCAAGGGTTGGCAGCGAACACGATTTCAGCGTGTAAGTCTGCTTTGACAAGACCCATTCTATATGCCTTCCAGGTCGACCTAGGTAACGAGATCTTTAATAAAGTCCCGAAAGCCTGTGCTAGGCTCAGACCTTCAGCACCTCCAAAGCCCATTTCATGGTCTTTAGACAAGTTCTTCATTTCGCTTCTCTGTTGAGCAATGAAGAATGTGCGTTAAAGGATTTGACACAAAAAGTTATTTTCCTAATTTGCACTCGCGTCCGGGGCCAGGGTTAGTGAAATTGTAGCCTCTCGAGAGAGGCAGGTCGTGTTCAGTTCCTGGATGGGGAAGAACTGAACCTGTTTCCGGATCCTATGTTTCTCGCCAAGAATGAGTTACCCACCAACAGGTGGGGTCCCTGGAGAATCTGCCCTCTGAAAGAAGATGCATCTCTATGTCCAGTAGAATGCCTAAAGGTCTATCTTCATAGAACTTCAGACTTCAAGGGTGGTCAACTATTCAGGGGAGAAACATCAGGCTCAAATTTATCTCTGAATCAACTCAGAGCAAAAATCACATATTTTATTCGCAGAGCGGATCCTGACAATACACCCGCAGGTCACGATCCGAGGAAAGTTGCCTCATTCTTAAATTTCTTTAATTGCATGGATTTTGAACATCTCCGTTCATACACTGGCTGGAAGTCTTCCAGAGTGTTCTTTCGCCACTATGCGAAGCAAGTAGAGGAACTAAAAGAGATCTGTGGTAGCAGTGGGTCGCGGTGTTAACCCTACTGTTTAACTCTGCGAGGAACAGTGGTCTTAATTGGGACGATTAATTCCAGGGTGAGTGTGTAGTTACATACTGTACTACAAACTAAGTGAGGGCACTGTGTTGCCCATCCAGACTGTTCCATTTCCGAAGGTGAACCTAGCATAAGTGCAGACATGTGTGCCGAGCGTTTCTAACGCTAATGTCATTGATTTGTAATACAGGCTTTTATGACTTTGATACCTCGGTATCTTAAAAGTGGCATCTAATGTTTTTCTTTCAGACAAACAAGCCCTGTTTACTATCATACTTATGCTTAAAGTTTTGGGTTATCCTCTTCTTATATATATATGTATAATTGTGGTTAACCTGTCTGTTTATTGTCTGTCAATAAGCTTGTTCTTGAGAACCTTGCGTCTCCTTCACCTGTGTCAATTTATTGGTATAATTGAGCATTCATTCTATGTACCTTATCTGGGATAATTCTAATAGAATTGTTCCTTTATGCAAGCTAGGTTGCATTGGTTTTCCTCCTATGCGGATATAAAACCTTTGGCCAATACAAGTATTGTGCGGAAAACTGGTCGATATTTCATATTGACGCAGTGGTCCTTTACAAACTATGCTTTACTTAATATAGGGCGAGACCACTATATTAGCTTGCCTGATATTCATACATAGATATATGTACTCTTCGAGACTTTCCAGAGTCTAGTAGGACTCTTCCCTGTAGGGGGCAGGAAGCTCTAACATAGTTTATAGTTAGTTGAAAAGATGTATAACGGTAACATCTTAGGTCTCTAGGTCTAGTCGACCGGGAATAAATATCTCCGGGGAGTACGGCACGTTCTGAGAATCCACAGATACAGTAATGCTCTGGTACACTTCCATCAGGACGACATGGCTTGAGCCCAAAAAACGGATTTTGAGCGAAGCGAAAAATCTATTTTTGGGTGAGATAGCCATGTCGTCCTGATGGACCCGCCCTTGCCTTTCTAAGAAAGGGCTGTAGGACCCCTCCCTACATACAGTATCTGTAGCACCTCGTGTACGCTACAAGGAATACAGATGGCGCCAGGATTGGCGCCAGGCACGCATACGAATCGGGGGATTGGGAAGCCTTGGGAGCGGCTCCCCCCTTTTTCTTTCCCGAATTCGTATCTCGTCAATCTCCCTACGAGACGAATCTCTATTCAGGTAGTAGATTGCCATGTGACGTGTCTAGAATACGTCCTCTGATATGTCGCGATATCCCTTTCACGAGGGATACTCGCTCCAGGAGTTAGAATTCTGGTACCTTAAGGTAAATTCTCTGGGAATATCGCCGTAGTTGTAATATACCCTAGGAAGCTACCCTATAGGAACTTCCATCAGGACGACATGGCTATCTCACCCAAAAATAGATTTTTCGCTTCGCTCAAAATCCGTTATATATATATATATATATATATACTGTACATAGATAGATAGATAGATAGATAGATAGATAGATATGTGTGTATGTATGTATGTGCGAGCGTGTGTGGGTGGGTGGATGGGTGGTTGTGTGCACGAGTGTGTGGTAGTGTGGGTGGGTGGTTGTGTGTATGAGTGTATGTGTATATGTGCGTGAGTGTGTTTTGTCATGTGTGCGCTAACACAGACTTAAAACAGTTTACAATCATTTTGAGGTTTCCCATTAAAATACCCAAGCACCATAAATATTTATAATAATGATATGTTATATTTTCTTTTAAACTACGAAGTATAATTCTAATTACAAATGTACTACAAGCCTTCATTAAGTAATATATTAACTAACAAACACCAAGGGCATCAATTGTCTCTTTAAAAAAACTGAATTAATCTAACTGAAACTGATTTTAATATCTGAGATGTTTCTTACTTAAGAAAATAAATAAATAATAAACACACCAGTTTCTTATTAATGAAAATATAATGTAACGTGTAAACTGATTATTTTTGTTATTGTTGTTGTTTATCTTATCAATTTTGTTTCTGTAGGTGTTCGTGTTTACTAGATGTTTTATTCGTATTAAAAGGAACAGCAGTATTAGTGTTATACTATAAATTTTAATAGTATTAAAAGAAACCCCATTATTATTATTATTATTATTATTATTATTATTATTATTATTATTATTATTATTATTATTATTATTATTATTATTATTATTATTAGCTAAACTATAGCCCTAGTTAGAAAAGCAGGATGCTATTAGCCCAAGGGTTCCAACAGCGAAAAATAGGCCAGTGAGGAAAAGAAATAAGGAAAGAGATAAAATACAAGAAGCAGAATCTGCATTTACAGCAGCATCTACATTAACAGCAGTATCTATATTAACAGCAGTATCTGCATTAACAGCAGTATCTGCATTAACAGCAGTATCTACATTAACAGCAGTATCTACATTAACAGCAGTATCTGCATAAACAGCAGCAGCATTAGTGTTTTCCTATAAATTTCAGTGTAATTAAAGCAACAGCAATATCTGTATTAACAGCAGTATCTACATTAACAGCAGCAGCAGCAGTAAAAGCTAAATCAGCGCCACATCAAGAAAAGCACCGCCATCACAACGACAGCTGTTCCCCATTGTTACTGCTGCTGTCAAACGCCAGGGCTGTAAAGGCTGCAAACACGATTCTCTTTGACCCTTGACCTTTCCACTGAAAAGTTCACGGAACGTAGCGTGCCCTGAGGTGCTCCTGAGCGCGCCTAACCAAATGAATTGAAATAAAGTCAACGGAAGGAAAAGACTAATGGAAAGGAATTGGAGCTTAAAAGATGTAAAAAAATATTTTTTTTTTAGTTTTTCGGGGAATAGTTTTGCATATATTTCTGCGTCTGATCAATTTGCCTTCTTGGATTACGGCGAAGTTATAAATAAGCTGAAGCTGAATGAATACCTAGAAGTATGTGATTAAGCCCTGATATTTCGTAGAACATTTATTTTACGCTGTTCATGTAGATAAACTTATGTATGTATGTATGTATGTATGTATGTATGTATGTATGTATGTATATATTTATATATATATATATATATATATATATATATATATATATATATATATATATATATATATATATATAGACAGATAGATAGATGGATAGATAGATAAATACATAGATACATATATATATATATATATATATATATATATATATATATATATATATATATATATATATATATATAAACATATATATAAAAATTTCATTATAGTGACATGGCAACTTATAGTCAAGATATCGCATGCAAATTTTCATTATCGTTATATGGCAACCTATTGTCAAGATATTTGAGCCCAAAATTTCATTATAGTGACATGGCAACTTACAGTCAAGATATACCATGCAAAATTTCATTATCGTTACATGACAACTATTGTCAAGATATCGGATGCAAAATTTCATTATAGTGACATGACAACTTACAGTCAAGATGTCGGATGCAAAACTTCATTATCGTTACATGGCAACCTATCGTAAAGAAGTCGCATGCAAAATTTCATTATAGTGACATGACAACTTACAGTCAAGATGTCGGATGCAAAACTTCATTATCGTTACATGGCAACCTATCGTAAAGAAGTCGCATGCAAAATTTCATTATAGTGACATAGCAACTTACAGTCAAGATATCGCAAGCAAAATTTCATTATCGTTACATGGCAACTATTGTCAAGATATCGGATGCAAAATTTCATTATAGTGACATAGCAACTTACAGTCAAGATATCGCAAGCAAAATTTCATTATCGTTACATGGCAACTATTGTTAAGATATCGGATGCAAAATTTCATTATAGTGACATAGCAACTTACAGTCAAGATATCGCAAGCAAAATTTCATTATCGTTACATGGCAACTATTGTCAAGATATCGGATGCAAAATTTCATTATAGTGACATAGCAACTTACAGTCAAGATATCGCAAGCAAAATTTCATTATCGTTACATGGCAACTATTGTTAAGATATCGGATGCAAAATTTCATTATAGTGACATAGCAACTTACAGTCAAGATATCGCAAGCAAAATTTCATTATCGTTACATGGCAACTATTGTCAAGATATCGGATGCAAAATTTCATCATAGTGACGTGGCAACTTACAATTAAGATATCGCATGCAAATTTCATTATCATTACATGGCAACCTATTATCAAGATATCCGAGGGAAAATTACATTATCGTTACATGGGAACTAACAGTTAAGATATCGGATGAAAAACTTTATTATCATAACATGGCAACCTACCATCAATATATCGGAAGCAACTTTGGACATCAATTTTAACGTAATATTACCACTGAGCAAACCTTATAGATACCCGGTTAGATCTTGTGCCCAAACTGCAATAATCTAAAAAAATAAGCTTGTCAACTCTCCCATGAGACTCGGCAGGAGTTGGGATGAAGTGGATCTGAGAAATCCTATTGACTGTCTAACTAAAATTCGGTGTCACATGATGGAATTTGTTGTATTAATTGAAATCCTGTCATCAAAGATTGCACCAAAGAGCCAAATAGGTGGCAAAATTTCCAAAAAACATTTTCGAAATGTAACAGATTGATTATTATGTGGAATTTATAATTTTCAAAAGTTTAGGATAACTTATTCATTTATCAAAGTAAAAAAAAATTATGAATATGTAATAATTATGTTTCTTTAAAGAAAATAGAACCTAAATATCAAACGGATTTAAAAGTGAAATAAAAAAAAAAAAGGGAAAATGACAGTTCGCCATTTATAATCTCGCATATAGAAAATGTCCAATCCAAAAAGTGGCACATTGTGAAGTTAGGATTTTCTAATTCTGAGGAAAATTGTTGGCCTTTTTTTGTGTCGAATGAGTGGACCACATCGCCGGTATCATTTTCCATTTCCGAAAAAGTTAAAAATATCAGCTCGTTTAAAGGCAATCGGGAAATCTCTTGTTTTTCTGTTCTTATACATGAAATGAGTCGGCTGTCAAATAAAATTGACTGATAGCTACAGCTTTTTAAAAAACAAATTTCTACGTAGCACATAAATACACAAACACACACACACACATATATATATATATATATATATATATATATATATATATATATATATATATATATATATATATATATATATATATATATATATATATACATACATATATATTCGTGTGTTTAAATGTATTTATCCACTTATATATCTATATGCATATCTATTTCAACAATGTATGTATATATATATATATATATATATATATATATATATATATATATATATATATATATGTATATATATATATATATATATATATATATATATATATATATATATATAGATAGATAGATAAATAGATAGAGAGATATATAGATATATATATATATATAAATATATACATATGTGTGTGTGTTTGTGTGTATGCATATGCTATATATATACATACATATATATATATATATATATATATATATATATATATATATATATATATATATATATACAGTAAATATATAAATGTGCGTGTTTAAATACGTTTATCTACTTATATTTATATGCATATTTATTTCAACAATACACACACACATATCTATATATATATATATATATATATATATATATATATATATATATATAACGGATTTTGAGCGAAGCGAAAAATCTATTTTTGGGTGAGATAGCCATGTCGTCCTGATGGAAGTTCCTATAGGGTAGCTTCCTAGGGTATATTACAACTACGGCGATATTCCCAGAGAATTTACCTTAAGGTACCAGAATTCTAACTCCTGGAGCGAGTATCCCTCGTGAAAGGGATATCGCGACATATCAGAGGACGTATTCTAGACACGTCACATGGCAATCTACTACCTAAATAGAGATTCGTCTCGTAAGAGGGAGATTGACGAGATACGAATTCGGGAAGAAAAAGGGGGGAGCCGCTCCCAAGGCCTCCCAATCCCCCGATTCGTATGCGTGCCTGGCGCCAATCCTGGCGCCATCTGTATTCCTTGTAGCGTACACGAGGTGCTACAGATACTGTATGTAGGGAGGGGTCCTACAGCCCTTTCTTAGAAAGGCAAGGGCGGGTCCATCAGGACGACATGGCTATCTCACCCAAAAATAGATTTTTCGCTTCGCTCAAAATCCGTTTTTTGGGCTCAAGCCATGTCGTCCTGATGGAAGTGTACCAGAGCATTACTGTATCTGTGGATTCTCAGAACGTGCCGTACTCCCCGGAGATATTTATTCCCGGTCGACTAGACCTAGAGACCTAAGATGTTACCGTTATACATCTTTTCAACTAACTATAAACTATGTTAGAGCTTCCTGCCCCCTACAGGGAAGAGTCCTACTAGACTCTGGAAAGTCTCGAAGAGTACATATATCTATGTATGAATATCAGGCAAGCTAATATAGTGGTCTCGCCCTATATTAAGTAAAGCATAGTTTGTAAAGGACCACTGCGTCAATATGAAATATCGACCAGTTTTCCGCACAATACTTGTATTGGCCAAAGGTTTTATATCCGCATAGGAGGAAAACCAATGCAACCTAGCTTGCATAAAGGAACAATTCTATTAGAATTATCCCAGATAAGGTACATAGAATGAATGCTCAATTATACCAATAAATTGACACAGGTGAAGGAGACGCAAGGTTCTCAAGAACAAGCTTATTGACAGACAATAAACAGACAGGTTAACCACAATTATACATATATGTATAAGAAGAGGATAACCCAAAACTTTAAGCATAAGTATGATAGTAAACAGGGCTTGTTTGTCTGAAAGAAAAACATTAGATGCCACTTTTAAGATACCGAGGTATCAAAGTCATAAAAGCCTGTATTACAAATCAATGACATTAGCGTTAGAAACGCTCGGCACACATGTCTGCACTTATGCTAGGTTCACCTTCGGAAGTGGAACAGTCTGGATGGGCAACACAGTGCCCTCACTTAGTTTGTAGTACAGTATGTAACTACACACTCACCCTGGAATTAATCGTCCCAATTAAGACCACTGTTCCTCGCAGAGTTAAACAGTAGGGTTAACACCGCGACCCACTGCTACCACAGATCTCTTTTAGTTCCTCTACTTGCTTCGCATAGTGGCGAAAGAACACTCTGGAAGACTTCCAGCCAGTGTATGAACGGAGATGTTCAAAATCCATGCAATTAAAGAAATTTAAGAATGAGGCAACTTTCCTCGGATCGTGACCTGCGGGTGTATTGTCAGGATCCGCTCTGCGAATAAAATATGTGATTTTTGCTCTGAGTTGATTCAGAGATAAATTTGAGCCTGATGTTTCTCCCCTGAATAGTTGACCACCCTTGAAGTCTGAAGTTCTATGAAGATAGACCTTTAGGCATTCTACTGGACATAGAGATGCATCTTCTTTCAGAGGGCAGATTCTCCAGGGACCCCACCTGTTGGTGGGTAACTCATTCTTGGCGAGAAACGTAGGATCCGGAAACAGGTTCAGTTCTTCCCCATCCAGGAACTGAACACGACCTGCCTCTCTCGAGAGGCTACAATTTCACTAACCCTGGCCCCGGACGCGAGTGCAAATTAGGAAAATAACTTTTTGTGTCAAATCCTTTAACGCACATTCTTCATTGCTCAACAGAGAAGCGAAATGAAGAACTTGTCTAAAGACCATGAAATGGGCTTTGGAGGTGCTGAAGGTCTGAGCCTAGCACAGGCTTTCGGGACTTTATTAAAGATCTCGTTACCTAGGTCGACCTGGAAGGCATATAGAATGGGTCTTGTCAAAGCAGACTTACACGCTGAAATCGTGTTCGCTGCCAACCCTTGACCATGGAGGTGGGGAAAAAGGATAAGCAGAAGTCTGTCAAGATCTCCTGCGGAATCTTCGCCTTGACAAAAGGCCACCCATTTTCTCCAAGATGACTCATATTGCCTTCTAGTAGATTTGCATTTATATTCCTCAAGGAAGTCTATACTGGCTTTCGAAATCCCGAAACGCTTTCTCACCGCTAGGGAGAGAAAAACATGACCTGCAGGGTCCGGGTTTTCTGTAATGAAGCGCAGACAGTTGACTTCTGGACTCGCTGGGTCAGAACTGGATCTGGTAGTGGTACAAACTTCAGCTACAGTTCCAATGCCAGGAGGAACCACACGCTGTTCGGCCACTTGTGGGCCACTATTGCCGCTACCCTTTGAAGGATCTCAGTTTGTTGAGGACCCTCAACAGAAGGTTGTGAGGAGGGAACAGATAAATCTTGGACCATCTGTTCCAGTCGAGGGACATCGCGTCCACTGCTTCCGCTAAGGGGTCCTCGTACGGGGCACGTACAGGGGCAACTTCTTGTTGTCTTTCGTCGCAAAGAGGTCTATCTGCAGTTCTGGGACTGATTCAGAATGAAGGAGAATGATCCTGCGTCTAAGGACCATTCCGACTCTATCGGTGTGAACCTGGATAGAGCGTCCGCTGTCACATTGCGGACTCCTTGAAGGTGAACTGCCGACAGGTACCACTTCTTCTTTTCCGCCAATCGGAAGACGGCCAACATCACCTGGTTGAGAGGTGGTGACCTCGATCCTTGTCGATTCAAGTATCTTACAACTACCTCGCTGTCTATTACCACTTTCTGTGGAACGAATGACACGGGGAGACTTTCTTTAAGGTAAGGAGCACTGCCCTAGCTTCTAGAAAGTTTTATGAGAAAGGTCTTGAATAGCCTGGACCAAGTCCCCTGGACTTTTTTCCGATGAGAGTGACCTCCCCATCCCTCCTTTGAGGCGTCTGAGTGAATCGTCACCGACGGAGGAGGTGGCTGAAGAAGAACCTGACATCTTTAGATGTCTGGCTTGGGACCAAGGCCTGAGAAGAGTACTTAGCCGAAGCGGCTGGTCTTCTCAGATCTCTTCACGCGTTTGATGCATAACTTCTCCAAACTCCGATTGCATCCTTTAGCTGTGCTCTAGCACTGGGTCTGTCACCGAAGCAAACTGGAGAGAGCGCAGTACTCTCTCCTGCTCGTGTCTTGATATCCTTTCGGAATCTTGAAGTCTCTTGACAGAACCCGCTATCTCCTTCCTTTTCTTCGCTGGGGTGGAGAAACGGTGTGACAAAAGGTCCCAGTGGATCTTAGCCACTGGAACTTTTGAGATGGAGAAAGTCGAGACTTTTTCTGTTGATCTTGAAGCCTAGGTACTCTAGGAACTGGATCACTGACTGGAAGCTTGCAAGCATTCTGTCTCGGATGCTGCCCACACCAACCAGTCGTCCAGGTAGGCTACTACCTGAATTCCCTTTAGGCGAAATTGTTTGAGAGCTACGCTCGCAAGCTTCGTAAAAATCCTTGGGGCTATGTTTAGCCCGAATGGCATGGCTCCGAAGGCGTGTAGTCTTCGCTGTAGCCTGAACCCTAGGTAGGGGGAGAGTCGATGGCTAATTGGAATGTGCCAGTAGGCATCTGACAAGTCTATAGAGACGGAATATGCCCTCTTGGGCAGTAAGGTCCTTATGTGTTGCTGTGTTAGCATTTTGAATTTGTAATTCACTTTGAACTTGTTAAGTGGCGACAAGTCCAGAATGACTCTGAGCTTTTCCGAGTCTTTCTTGGGAACACAAAACAGCCTCCCTTAGAAATTGATGGGCTTCACCCTTTTTCTCCAACCGTTCTTGAACGTAGTCCTCCATAACGGGGGTGGAGTGTTGGAAAAAACCGAAGGTACGGGGGTGGAGTGCTGTACCAGCTCCCGCCCAATCCATTCTTGAGTAGGCTGTGGGCCCAGGGATCGAAGGTCCACCGATCCCGAAATTTCAGAAGTCTCCCTCCTACCGGTATCACCTCACTTGGACTGTTGTCCTGAGGTCTTGCCTTCCTGACCACGACCACCCCTAAATCCCCTTCCCCTTGAGGAGCGTCTAGACGAGCCTCTGGCTGCTCCTCTAGGCTTTGCTCGGAAGGAAGTAGACTGCCCTTCGAACGCTGGGGTGAATGCCGTGGACTGTGTCGACACGGCCTGGGGTACCCACTGAAAGGTGGTCGGGGTTTGTGCCACGATCTGGGGCACTGGGGGCAATGGCAATTGCAGTTGCTGTTGCTGTCTAAGAGGCTTGGCTGGCCGAGACGGTAGCCTAGTCCTCATAGTCTTCCTCTTTGGTTGAGGACCCTCATCCGGGGAAGACTTTCTTTTGATAGCCAGGTCCCACTTCTGGAGAAGGTTTCTATTCTCCAAGGTGGCTTTATCAAAAACTTCTTTGACCAAGTCGGTAGGGAAAAAGGTCTTTTCCCCAAATGTTGGAGGAGATTAGTTTCTTTAGCTCGTGCCTCACTGTAGCCGAGGTAAACACGAACTCCCTACCAGCTCTCCTTGCCTTGACGAAGCCATAAAGGTCCTTCGTCACTGTGGCCAGATGAGGCTTGGCCACTACCATGAACATTTCATGGACCTTGGGGTCACTTGCCATCGTCTCGAGAGTAGTCTGAAGAGACATTGAGGCAGTCAGTCTTTCTTTTGTATCGAGCTCACTTCGCAAAAGAAAGTCAGACAGCTTAGGGGGGTCCTTGCCGAACTGACGTCCGGCAATATCAGCCTCCAACTTTCCACTTAGAACGTAAGATGGACGTCCTTCCAATCTTTGTGGTCCATAGGCAGGGCCAGCGACAAGGGTTTACACTCCTCTAGGGAGGGGCAAGACTTGCCGGCCTCGATTGCTTTTAGTACAGCCAGAAACCCTTTCTGTAAAAAGGGGGAAGGCTCTAGTAGGCGAGGACACAAAGGAAGGGAGCTTCCTATTCAATGCAGCTACCTTTGAGTTAGAGAAGCCCCTCTCTTTCATCGAAGATGAAAGTAGAGCTTGAGCCTTAGCATGGTCATCACTATGACCTCCTTCGGCTCTGCCTCCTCCTTTGAAGCTGGTTCCTTCCTCAGCCGGACATAACAGTCCGGATATGGTGCCTTGCTGGGCCAGAATTCCACCCTCCAGGGGAACTGAGCCCAGCATATCCGAGATGACGATCTTTCCAGTCGTCATCGACATGTGCTCAGCATACCTCCATGGGTTAGCATCCGAGCACAAAAGAAGGTCTTTCACATTGAGCTTTTCTGGGGCCCATGTGATTCTGCAAGGCACTGCCTTCGCAGTTCCATTGCAGCCGCCTTCTCCTGATTCTCCTTCTGCATTTGTTGGATAATTCCAACAATAGAAGAGAGGGCCTGTCCCAGCTCTACTGGGAGACCGGCCGATGTAGAGGGACTTGAACTTCATCCTGGGCTTCTGCAAGGAGGTCTTCCTCCTGACACCCGTCCACATCAGATATCCTGTCATTTAGCTAGATGTCTTGCATCGCGACCGCGACTTCAGCATCCACCTGGATCTGAACATAGGGGATCTCCTCTTGAGGCTGGGGAATCACTGCCTCAGCTGATGCCTTAGGGAAAAGATACGCCCTCATCTTCTCACTTGGAAGATAAGGGCCAGAAGTGTACTTTTGGAAGCCCCTTACCCAGGTACGAAGCTTCTTCCTAGCTATTTAAATGTCTCATTAATCAGGTTAGTGCACACAGTACATACCTGAGGGTCCCAATACCGGAGATCATCCTTGGAGACAGCGTATGCTGCGTGTCTCCTACAAAACTCATGTCCGCAGAGGTTCTTGCTGCTGACATTGCAGAAAGCACTTCCCCACTTCGGAGTGTCCTTCTGTAAAGAGAAGAAATTTCCATGAGTATCAAGTGAACTATGTATCACTGGATATGCATAGTATAGCATAACAATTCATAAATGAAAGACACACACTTGTGTTTCCCTCACAACCCATTGTTGCAGCCTTCCAGATAATAAAATCAAAAAATTGGTTTATCTCTACTAGAGTAACCAATGCAAGGTTTCCATAGGAAACAGGTGGAGCTCACACCTAGGCAATGATTTTAAAATCCTGGATAATAGACGGGGAAGAACTCTGCTTCCTGTCTGAGGGCAACAGCAAAGGGCTGTGTAAGAAAACACAATAGTGTTAGAAGATACAGTGCTGTACCTAAACTTTTACTATAGTTTTCTTCTTACTGTATATGCTATACAGAAGAATACTAGTACAGTATAGGAGGATGTGTGCCGGCCTGCCTTTGCCGGCCGGCACACACCACAATTAGCTTTAAAGTATACTACTTAACAGCTATAGGGCGGCAGCCCTCTGGTTCAAATGCCTGTGCCGGCGGCAGCAGCTGCCGGCCAGCAACAGCCAGTGTTGGCCGGCAATGATTGCCGGCCAGCAACTACACAAGGTAGTACCCAGCTGCCGGCCACACTCTTGGTGACCGGCAGACAAGGACTGACATAAGCCGGCCGGCAAAGGTACGAGACCGATGCCAGCCGGCAGCAAAAGAACCAGAAGACTACCCCTGCCCGGCTGCCGGCCTCATAGGCCGGCAGCCGGCCTCATAGGCCGGCTGCCGGGACAGGTACAGCACTAGAAGAAAAAGGAATGGATGCCGGGATAAGAGTGTACACGACCCCCAAAGCCCGGCAACCGAAAGAGTGCATATAAGGAAGGGGAGAAACTTAATTCAGGCTTCCTTGACCAATGCCGTCCGGCTCTGTCGGCAGGCATGGATGAGGGACCAAGAGAGGTCCGGGCAGCACTCGAAAACATAAGACCCTTGCCGGCCAGCATCTCAGCCGGCCGGCAATGGCCTTAGTCAATTCCATATCCCAACCTATACTAGGTCCAGAAGTAGAATGACGTACAGTACAGTAATACCCCTGCCAGCCAGCTCTGCCGGCCGGCAAGGTACAGTACAGTAATGGCAAGGCCATTACGGAGATAGAGGGGGAAGGGACAAAAGGGTCCTGCCAACCTTGCTTTAGTGACAGATCACCCGCAGCCAAGAACTCTGTCTTAGCCTAAGGGAGATCTAAGGGAAAGGGCCAGCAATACTTGCCAGCTTCCCAAAGCACCAAAGCAAGGAAGGCGTTGCTATTCCCAAGGGAAGATTTTATCCTCCCCAAGAACAGCAACAGGACTTAGTCTGGTCGATCACAAAAGGAGGAATCATACTACAGAAACCTTCGATAGTGACCTAAGGGAGCTAAGCTCCCTTTATAAGTGTTAGGTCAGCGAGGGGAACTCTGCCCCAAGCCAGACAACACGGACTCAGACTAAAAAACTCTGTTGTTCTGTCCCTCTTTGAACCAGACTCTGCTGGAACAGGAAGGTACAGTAACACCCTAGTATAGTTTTATCGAAAATAAATTCGGAAAAAACCACTTAGGGATAAGCCCAAGGCTTAAACAGAGGGAAAGGGATTGCATACCTTCTCCGAAGAAAAGAAAGCAACCGGGGAGAATAATAAAGTATACTAAGGCTCCATAAGCAATTAACCTAGGCACCAAGAGAATCGATTACCTAATTCACCGAAACTCTCACGTATACAATCTTGGAAATATTCCACACAGTCTAAAATGTATAAAAAAAAAAATAGCCTAAAGCTTTAATAAACTTTTAATTACACTCGGAAAAACCAAAATCATGCATTAAGTACTAGGACCAAACGACTAGGCTACAGGGCCTAGCGTAGGCCAGAATGGCGAATACTTCGCCAAATAATACTAAGCACGAAAGGAAATCCTATGTAAAGCTAAATAGCTAAAATTTATTAAGCAAAACAACCAGGAATGTCACTCTGACTAACTAATTTATACCTAGCGAGTGACAGTGTCCAGGACACCTCTGGTAGGCTACGGCTCTTGAATCAAAGATTAATCCTATTAATCACTCAAAATTTTACCAAGAGCCTACATTTATACATAACAGACACTATACTCAACTTATCCGAGGCCAACGAAGACGGAGAAGCCATGAAAAGTTGAATAAATCCAAGATTTGCGAGAAAAACAGGAAAAAACACCGAGTTGTTAAGCTACGCAAAAAGGAATACAGATGGCGCCAGGATTGGCGCCAGGCACGCATACGAATCGGGGGATTGGGAGGCCTTGGGAGCGGCTCCCCCCTTTTTCTTCCCGAATTCGTATCTCGTCAATCTCCCTCTTACGAGACGAATCTCTATTTAGGTAGTAGATTGCCATGTGACGTGTCTAGAATACGTCCTCTGATATGTCGCGATATCCCTTTCACGAGGGATACTCGCTCCAGGAGTTAGAATTCTGGTACCTTAAGGTAAATTCTCTGGGAATATCGCCGTAGTTGTAATATACCCTAGGAAGCTACCCTATAGGAACTTCCATCAGGACGACATGGCTTGAGCCCAAAAATAGATTTTTCGCTTCGCTCAAAATCCGTTATATATATATATATATATATATATATATATATATATATATATATATATATATATATATATATAACGAGAAAATTACCGAGCAGAATTTGTTCTAAGTAATGTACTTTAGTAAACATCAAGAAATTATAGAAAATATGTTTATTTCAACTGACCACGCAAAGGCTTAAGTATTGCACCCTTACACTAAAACCAATAATTAAAGTTAATAAATCAATAAATGAAACATTCATACCTCAAAAAAAACTTTCAAATAACATCAAATAAAAGACCCACTTATCTATAAATACATCAGTAAATATGAACCATAATATAGGCAATTCATTAACTCATTTAAATGTTATCATATATAATTGAGTCAAATCGTACGCAGTAGTAAGTAAATTACATAATTGTTCATTAGTTCTATGAATTCAAAGAGAATTATTCATATCCTAAATATGGTAATAAAATGATTGATTAGAAATAAATACGGATACCACTTATATACATAAATAAACTTTATCTTCCTAAAACTGCTAAGTAAAACAAAGCTATTCGTTAAAAAATAAATTTATGATCAAATAAACAATTCTTTCAATATAAATATATTCGATCAAATCAAGAATAAATCGAAATAAGTTTAAAATATTCATTAAAATAAATACAGATACCACTTATTATATACGTCAATAAATTTTATCTCTCTAAAACTACCAAGTAAAACAAAGATATTCATTAAAAAAATAAATGTATGAACAAATAAAAAAAAATTTCAATGTAAATATATTCGATCAAAACAAGTGGAAATCGAAAAAAATAAAAATCAAAAGTCATTAAAATAAATACGGATACCACTAATTATATACGTCAATAAATTTTATCTCTCTAAAACTACCAAGTCAAACAAAGTTATTCATTAAAAAATAAATGTATCAACAAATAAAAATTCTTTCAATATAAATATATTCGATCAAAACAAGAATAAATCGAAATAAATTTAAAATAGTCATTAAAATAAATACAGATACCACTTAAAATTATATACATCAATAAATTTCATCTTCCTAAAACTGCCATGTATAACAAAGCTATTAATTAAAAATAAATATATGAACAAATAAACAATTCATTCAATATAAATATATTTGATCAAAACAAGTAGAAATTAAAATAAAATTAAAATATCCGTCATTAAAATAAATACAAATACCACTTACAATTATATACATCAATAAATTTCATCTTTCTAAAACCACCAAGTAAAACAACTATTTTCATTTGAAAATAAATGTATGAACAAATAAACAATTCTTTCAATATAAATATATTCGATCAAAACAATTAGAAATCGAAATAAAATTAAAATATCAGTCATTAAAATAAATACAAATACCACTTACAATTATATACATCAATAAATTTCATCTTCCTAAAACTACCAAGTAAAACAATGCTATTTATTAAAAACATTAATGTATGAACAAATAAAAAAACTCTTCCATTTTAAATATATTCGATCAAAACAATTAGAAATCGAAATGAAATTAAAATATCAGTCATTAAAATAAATATAGATACCATTTAAAATTATATAAATCAATAAATTCCATCTTTCTAAAACCGCCAAGTAAAACAAACAATATCATTCGAAAACAAATGTATGAACAAATAGACAATTTTTTCAATATAAATATATTCGATCAAAACAAGTAGAAATTAAAATAAAATAAAAATATCAATCACTAATAGGTAAGTATATCATCATCACCATTAAAGACTGAACTCCATAGTAAACTTTCAATCCAAATATATGATTATGTTTACACTGAGTCTCCGGGAGTCTCCAACTTTAGTTATGGCTGTTTAAGAGCCAGGAAGCCTTTTAAAAGTTCACATTATAGATTTTAAGATAGCTTGAGTAGGCAATCCTTTGAAAATCTATGTAATAATCATAGTATAAGAAGTTGGAAATCATCTTTATCATCACTAATGTGATAATCCATCAAAATATAATAGCAGTATTTAAACAAATTTTTCAATTTCAGCACACATACGATAAGTAGGCATAATGAGTGTAGAGTTTCCTTTAAATACAGATGGTGAGGGGTAGATGGAGATGGTTTGGGCAAGCTGTTCGCACTCTCCAAGAGAGATTAGTTCACCAAACTTTCAACTGAGCTCCACAAGGCACTAGGAGAGTTGGAAGACCTAGGCCTACATGGCTGAGGAATATGAAGCGTGAAGTAGGAGAGGATGAATGGAGAAGTATTGATTTAAAAGCTCAAGATAGAGACGACTGGCGAAATCTAACCGAGGCCCTTTGCGTAGGAGGAGGTGATGACGATGATGATAGATTATAATTAAAAGTGGAGTGCATTGCCGTAGACTATATTACAGACAGAAGAGAGTTAAATTAACCCATTGCTTCGCAGACAGCCAAAATACAACACTCAGACCACAGGAACAAACTGCAAATTTCCGTTCTAGATTTACTTGCTCCTTTCCATCACAGCTAGGAAAAACTCTCCACTAACAGGCCCCCGCCCCCATGACCATCTCTCAGGATACAAGGACCTCTTAGGCAAGTTCTTTACAATCTCTTTAAACTTTTTTTCCCCCGTCTATATCAGACTCGACAAAGCCTCTTCATTTGAAATAATGGGGAAAATATCTCTCTTTCAGTGCTGTTGGCTCCTCTTATTTTTTTTACAATTGCCTGTGTAGCTTTTAATGATTTCCTTAAAAGTTCATTATTATAGGGTTTTATTAGAGGCAGTGATATTGAGGTCATTTTTTTTTCTTTTTTTTGTAATATCTCTATATTA
>NC_090744.1:100694705-100709705 GCF_036898095.1 Palaemon carinicauda
ATATATATATATTCATTTATATATACATATATATATATATGTATAAATATATATATATATATATATATATATATATATATATATATATATATTTATATATATATATATACTGTATATATATATATATATATATATATATATATATTTATATATATATACATATATACTGTAAATATATATATATATATATATATATATATATATATATATATATATATATATATATATAAAACATCCACAGTATGAATAGAAGCACAATACCTTCCAAAATTGCCTTCATAACATTCATTTATAAAAAAATAAAAATCCTTCCACAAAATAAATACAAATAACCACTAGATGGCAAACGATCCTTTCACAACAGCTTTTCCTCAAACGCACATGTCAGATCAAACTCCCCCCACCAAACAAGACACAGGGCGTTTGAATTAAACATCTGTAGTTCACTCAAGACACCACTGTTCAAACATCCGCGAGAAAGATATTTCAATGGTGTCTAATTTTCTTCTTACCTACAAGACTTCTCGATGCATATGTGTAAACAATATGGGTAAATATATTTATATGTACATATGTGTATGAGTGTGTGTGTATCTTTAAAACAATAAATATATCAATATACATACATATACACACATATATATATATATGTGTGTGTGTGTGTGTGTGAGCGTGTCCGTAAGGAAGAGGGAAGAGGGAGTAGTCATACCCGTTTGCGTGTATGTACATATCAATCTGAATATTTAGCCGTCGTTTTTGACGGGTCGTGCATACTAGCATAATAGATATAAATAAATATATACATAAATACATATACATATATATATATATATATATATATATATATATATATATATACATATATATGCCTATATATATATATATATATATATATATATATATACATATATGTGCATTATACATATATATATATATATATATATATATATATATATATATATATGTATATACATCTATATATATATATATATATATATATATATATATAATACCTTCCAATAAAATAGATATGAAAAGTAGGCTCTTGATTATTTATATAATGGTTATTTATATAATGGAGGTCACTACAGACAATGGAAGGAAGAAATATTCACTTAAACAAAGACAAAAGCACGGAGAAAAGATGAAAAATAACTCGGAAAAAAACAAAAGATGACGGAGGTAACCACAACTAAACTAAAGAGGCAAAGAGTGAAATATCACTGAAAGGAAATTGAGTGGTTAATGATTAAATAATTACAGTGAAAATATTAGAATGTTTTTAGATATTTACCTTAATCGATATTCGAATCGCAGTTAATTAATTCACATTAATATCGCTTGACATCTTTCACTGCGTTGAGAATCTTATGTATCATCATAGATACAAATTTATGAATACATTGATACATATTGTTAATCGCTGACTATATATATACTTGAAAGTATCTCCTTAAACAATCATCAATTATCATAACATATCGCAAAGGCGTTATTAATATATTCATACATTTTGTTTTGATGTTGTTAATGTTTTTAAAATGTTTTATTTTTATCTTTAATTACTTCTTGCTTCGTTTATTTATTTCCTTGTTTCCATTTTGCATTTCCAACTATGGTCATAGCTTGGCTAGTAATAATAATAATAATAATAATAATAATAATAATAATAATAATAATAAGAATAATAATAATAATAATAATAATAATAATAATAATAATAATAATAATAATAATAATAATAACAAACTAACATGCCAATTCAACACAGAACAGTAACCACTAAGAGAAAAAAAAATTACTATTTAGTACCATTTAGAATATAAACATGTCATCATAATATGACTATAAATTCTATGAAATAATCTATATCTAAATGTAATTATTTTTCTGTATTTTTCTGAAACTATAAAAGAAATTCCCCAAGTGCCATATGTAGACGAGATCATGGTGAGGGGCAGATGGAGATGGTTTGGTCATGCTCTTCGCACTCCCCAAAAGAGATTAGTTCACCAAAAGTTTTTAACTGGGATCCACAAGGCACTAAAAGAGTTGGAAGACCCAGGCCTACATGGCTGAGGACTATGAAGCGTGAAGTAGATGATGACTGGACAAGTATTGATTTAAAAGCTCAAGATAGAGACGACAATAGAAATCTAACCGAGGCCCTTTGCGTCAATGGGTATAGAAGGAGATGATGATGAAAATATCATAAAACGTTTCTTAACGCAAAATCAAAGTTCTGCAATTATGAAAACTTCAAAACAAGCAAAATTCTATAATACATTTTCTATTCTCACATGGAAATAATAGCCATTCAAAAGCAACGAATAGATTAATAATTTCCGCCACTATGCTGTATACTAAACATATTTATTTTACAAATGCAGATTTTGTGATTAATTTCATTATCAACCTTTTAAAATGTGACCATACTCGTATGGATCTAACTCGTATTTGCAACAGCAGAATTCCCATATGTTTCATGTAATAGTTTTGAATGCAAATTTATCAAAACATTGATGCATGGATGTGTATGTATGTAACTATGTATGTACAGTATGTATGTACAGTATGTATGTATGTATGTATGTATGTATATATATAAATATATATATATATATATATATATATATATATATATATATATATATATATATATATATATACATACATTCATATATACATGCACACACATACATATATATATATATATATATATATATATATATATATATATATACTGTATATATATTATATATATATATATTTAATATATCTATATATATATAGAGAGAGAGAGAGAGAGAGAGAGAGAGAGAGAGAGAGAGAGAGAGAGAGAGAGAGAGAGAGAGAATTATATATAAAACGAAATAAACGCCTCAGAGAATATACTAATCATTTTACTAATTATCTTATAAATTACCCATTCACGATTATAACCGATCTTTATTGCCTAAACTACATCTAAAAAATAATATCAAATAGCGACTCGTCTCTGTGCTCGTATACAAGAGAAAATACTATAGTCCATTTCTTTTAGCGAGGCATATTTGCACCGACTCGCAGCGGTGCCCTTTCAGCTCGGAAAAGTTTCCTGATCGCTGATTGGTTAGAATTATCTTGTCCAACCAATCAGCGATCAGGAAACTTTTCCTAGCTAAAAGGGCACCGCTGCGAGTCGGTGCAAATATGCCTCGCTAAAAGAAATGAACTTTTTTTATAGTTAATTTTGACTCAATAACCTCAACTCCTAATTAGACTTACCTAAAATTCGAACTACCGAGATTTTTTAGATAATTATCTATAAAGATTTTTTTATACACCAGATGTTCGATTCAACATGTGTATGAACAGGTGGGGTCAGTTGTATATATGAAGTCTTTCAAGCAATAGTTCATTGGCAATTTTTCCCAATGACTCTCTGAATTTGGTATTTAAGAAGTATGTGTTTGCGCACTTGGCTTTCAATAACTGTTCAGCATTAATCACAGAAAGCGTATCTTTTAGCAACAAATGAGCATTTGAGAATCATTGGTTATTTCAATCAATAACAAATTAAGAGAATTGGGTGATTAATTCTTCATTTAGTTTTATCTTTTGCCTCTGTTTTGAAACTACATTTTGGTCTATTTTGCCCTATTGGAGCCCTTGTGCTTTTCCAACTAGGATTAATGCTTCGCTTGTAATAATAATAATAACAATAATAATAATAATAATAATAATAATAATAATAATAATAATAATAATGATAATAATATGTACTCTGGATATCAGCATACCTCGGATTTCTGTTATCCCGTTCACAGCCAGGCTTCAAAACTCTTCACTTTCCTCCGTGTTTCCTGACTCACAAAACCGTCTTTTTCTTTTCTCGTTATATCTCAGTTTAGATTGAATCTGGACGCTATGCAGCTGCCACAAATGGCACTGTTTAAACTTAATGGTCCATGCCAGGCATCGAAACATGCCCAAACCATGTGGAAACGTACCTGCCTAACGTTCTTCCTAAAACTCGATAGTTTCTTGTAGTGTCTGTAACCTCACCATCCTTGTGAGCTAAGGATAAGGGAGTTGGGGGTGCCTATAGGTCTACCAGCTGAGTCGTCAGCAGACATTGCCTGGACCTCCCAGGTCCTATCTTGGGTGGAGAGGGGGGCTTGGGAGCTGATCATATGTATATATCGTGAATCTCTAAGGCATTGTCCTGCTAGTTAGGACAATGTCACTGTCCCTTACCTCTGCCATTCATGAGTGGCCTTCAAACCTTAAAACCTTTAGATCACTAGGTGTTCTCGAGGACATTGAGCGCCTAAAAAAGGAGCAAAAAAAAAAAAAAAAAAAGAAATCTACAGTATCTCAGAACCCGACATACTGTAGATGGCCTACTGTGGCCTGTCAGTTGCAAGTTTCTAGACTTTGATTTTTCTAAAGAGGTTACTGGCAACATTAATTCCAATTCGCTAGATGAAAAATAAGGATCTGTTAACTTCCTTCAATAGTATTTTTCTCTCCAATTATATTTTCTACTAATGCATTCACTATTACATTTATCTCTTTTTTTTTAGTATGTTTAGTCCTATTTTTATTAGCTACTAATTATATTATTCCTCTGATAACTGAGGAGCAGGATTGATTGATTGATTTGAAGTTCTCTGGCATCCTGACATCGGAGTTCATTGACACCGATATCGTTTATTACAAATAAAGATTAAAATAATATTCAATTAAAGCCAGAGAAGTAGATATGTTATAAAGAATAAATAGCATTAAGATCTGTTTCTGATATAAATCTAAAAATTCCATTAGAAGTTAAAATGATGTAAAAGTTAAATGGCATTAAGAAGACCTGCTTCTGATTTCTTTTAATATAAAGGACTGTGTGGAAGTAATAATTGAAGCTCTTTAAGATGTCATATTTGTTTTAAAGGTAACTCCTGAATGACAGATGCAAGGGACAAGACAATACCATAGAAACTGACCATATATACATGTTATCAGCGCCTTAGGGTCCTCTCCATCGAGCCAGGACCAGGGAGGGCAAGGCAATGACTGCTGATGACCGAAACCCCAATCCCTAGCTCATAAGGATGGAGGGGTTGCAGACACTGCTAGAAACTATACAGCTTGAGCGGGTCTCGAACTCCCGTCAAACATATTGCCAAACAGGGACGTTCCCAGTAGGCTCCAGTTAAACATATATAAAAAGCTTGAAGTTAAAGCTCACTTGAAGCTTTTTCAAAGTTTAGGAGGAGGAACAAACTTTTTGTATTATGTGTATCCATGTCCTCTTTCTCAAACAGGTAGAAGGTAACTTGGGAATATATATAATAGCTGCATATGCTCAAATTTCCCTTTGTTCAATTATGAGAAATCAATAAATAAATGAAAAAATGGGACTCAAATCAGATCACTGGACGCTCACAATGTCTCAGCATCTTGTATTGTCTGCATCCACACTACCCTTGTGAGCAGAGTCACCAGCCATTGCCTGGCCCTCCCTGGTCCTAGCCTGGGTAGAGAGGAGGCTTAGGTGCTGATCATATTTATATATGGTCAGTCTCTAGGGTATTATCCTACTAGCTAGGGCAATGTCACTGTCCCTTACGGTGCCATTCATGAGTGGCCTTTAAAGCTATGAGCCCCAAAACGAAACAATTTTCCGATTCTAAAGCGAGAATATTATGTATATAAAAACAAATATGATTTTAATGGGATCATTATGGGATCTCGTTCATTGTCTGGGATAAAAAAATTCAAGCAAACGATAAGTCGTCTTTTGAAGGAATTAAAACTATAAATTCTGAAAAGCAAAAGCAAAATGAAATAATAAAAGTATTTCGAAAAATCTTATTAAATTTTTATCATTAAGAATTGTATTGATTTTAAGCAGTGCAATGGATTATTATTATTATTATTATTATTATTATTATTATTATTATTATTATTATTATTATTATTATTATTATTATTATAACTATAATCCTTATTATCATCATCATTATTAGTATCTACAAATCTATTTTCAGTGTATTCAAAGTTACTTCAAGCATTATCTAGATTCAATGTATTTTAAAAGCATAAAAGTAATTAAGATATAACAAGATATCTTATGCAAACACTCCAGTGAAATGAATTATTATTATTATTATTATTATCATTATTATTATTATAACTATAATCAATATTATCATCATCATCATTATTAGTATCTACTAATCTATTTTCAGTGTACTCAAAGTCACTTCAAGCATTATCTAGATTCAATGTATTTTAAAAGAAAAGTAATTAAGATATAACAAGATATCTTATGCAATCACTACAGAAAATAATATATTTACACCTTCAGTGCCTCCCTTATTATAATGCCGGTATAAAGAATGATCCGTACTAAACAATCCTGAGGAAAGGAAAAATAAATGTAGAGAACACAGCAGGAAAGCTCCACAGTTTATCGAATTACTTAGCTGGCAACATAGGTGTCAAGATATAAGTCCCATGACGAGTGACTGATATACGGGAATTGATATTTCCATAGCAAGCAAATACGACACAAGAATCATCTTCATCTTTATGATTTATATACTGGTGGGCGTGGTGGCCGATGTGGTAACGTCCTTGACTGGTGAACGCCAGACTGGGGTTCGAGTGCCGATCAAAACTCAATAGTTTCTTTGATCGCTGCTACCTCACCATCCTTTTGAGCTAAGGATGGGGGTTTGGGGGAGCCTATATGTCTATCTGATGAGTCATCTGCAGCCATTGCCTGGCCCTCCTTGGTCCTACCTTGGGTAGAGAGGGGGTTTGGCCGCTATATATATATATATATATATATATATATATATATATATATATATATATATATATATATATATATATATATATATATATATATATATATATATATGGCAATATCAATGTCCCTTGCTTTTGCCATTCATGAGTGGCATTTAAACCTTAAAACAGGGAGAGAGAGAGAGAGAGAGAGAGAGAGAGAGAGAGAGAGAGAGAGAGAGAGAGAGAGAGAGAGAGAGGTCAATTTCCACTACACTGTTTTCACTGATATTAAGCACGTCAATTTAGACAATCATATCTTGAACTGTATTGCAAAGAACGAAAATATCTTTGAAATAGTCAACCCTTTGGTTCCATCAAAGTTAAATTTCCTATTCTATGTGATTACAGGAGTTATCAACTATGATTTTGGCAACAATTAAAAATGAAAATATTGCATCTTAATAATTTTTTTAACAGTCAGGGTAGGGTCAAAATTTCCATCTTGTGTTATTGTTGATGATTTTGGCAAGAAACAAATAATAGAATATTGCACTTTAATCAATTTTGTTCACGATCAAAATTACCTTTTTGTGTGATTGCCGAAAATATCATATATGAGTTTGGCAACAAACAAAAAATAGAATATTGCACTTTAATCAATTTTGTTAATGATCAAAATTACCTTCGTGCGTGATTGGTGAATTTGGCAAGAAACAAAAATGAGAATATGACACTTTAATAACTTTTCTCTTAAGCCACGGCAAAATGTAACTATACCAAAAATAAATGATATTCTCCACTCGTGAATTGTGGATCCAAGATAATAATCCCCTACTCATGGCATTCGTGTACCACGGAGGCGCCCCGGAGCCCCAGTGGTCCACATTCGTCAGTCGATCGTTACCTTGATAAAACAGCGAATGAGCTCATTACGTTTTTCTTCTAGGTCCGCCAAGGTCACTCGCCACCCATCCCCTTCCCAATTTGAGCATTCCGGAGCGCTGCCATGCCATGATGAATGGCTTTTCAACGCCAATCAATTGCATTCCCACACGCTTTTTAACTCGAGTCCACGCAATGGGGGAGGGGAAACACTGCAGGCTGACTTTTAATATGTAAATGGGAAAGGGAAAATGTGAATAACAGACCAGGTGACAAAGGCACTTTACGTGCTTCCATATTCATGAGTCTGTGGTGGCCGATGTGGTAACGTCCCTGACTGGTGAACGCCTGACTGGGGTTCATGATCCATTCAAACTCGTTAGTTTCTTTGGCCGCTGCAACCTCACCATCCTTATGAGCTAACGATGGTGGGGTTTTAGCCTATAGATCTATCTGCTGTTTCATCAGCAGCCAGACTGGCCCTCCTTGGTCCTAGCTTGGATGGAGAAGGGTTTTGGGAGCTGATCACATGTATATTTGGTCAGTATAGGGCATTGCCCTGCTCGATAGGGCAATGTCACTGTCCCTTGCCCCTGCCATTCATAAGCGGCCTTTAAACCTTTAAACTGCAAACCACCACCCAACCCCCTCCCACCCCAATTCTCGCTCTTTGCCATCTAAAACCCTTCCGTGTTCGGTGAACTCAACCCCACCCCCTACCCCCCGAACCCCCACCCCCCGAACCCCCACCCCTCTTCACCTGTCGCATTGCATGCAAATCTTTCATGCAGAATAAGGTTGCTTTACCCAAATCGATTTTGATACCCTCTTACCTGCCTCCTTATATCTTCCCTTACCATCCCCACTTCCCAAAACCTTTCCAGCGAAATCCAACCACTGTTCTCTAGTCTCGGGTAGTGCCATAGCCTCTGTACCATGGTCTTCCACTGTCTTGGGGTAGAGTTCTCTTGCTTGAGGGTACACTCGGGCACGCTATTCTATCTTATTTCTCTTCCTCTTGTTTTTTTTAAAGTTTGTATAGTTTATATATGAAATATTTATTTTAATGTTATTACTGTTCATAAAATATTTTATATTAATTGTTAATTACTTTTCTTGTAGTTTCCTTATTTCCTTTCCTCACAGGGTTATTTTCCCTGTTGGAGTCCTCCGGCTTATAGCATTCTGCTTTTCCAACTAGGGTTGTGGCTTAGCAAGTTATAATAATAATAATAATAATAATAATAATAATAATAATAATAATGATAATAATAATAATAATAAATTCCTTTTTACTGGTCTTCCGGTCCCGGTAATTCCTTCTCCAGAGATCCTACCTCTATTTCATACCTGTCTATCCGAATTACTTACTCCTGTCACATATTTCTTTCCTACCTGTCTATTAGACAGAGTACTCCACGTTTCCTTCAAATCTGTGCATTAGTAAATTAAAATGAGAGTGAAATAAATTATGACTTGTCTATACAAAGACAAGTGAAATAGGAATAATGTCCTCATGAAAGATAAAAAGGAGGATGAAGAAGACATATAAAAGGAGAGATGGAGAAAGAATAAGGTTAAAAAAAATATTCAAATAAATTATAACTTGTCTATAAAATGAACAAGTGAAATAGGAATAATGTCCTCAGGAATGATAATGAGGAGAATATGGAAGAAATACAAAAGGAGAGATAAAGGAGGAAGGTAAAAAAAATAAAATTAATTGTAACTTATCTATAAACTGGACAAGTAAAATAAGAATAGTGAAATCAAGGAATGATAAAGAGGAGAATAAAGAAGACATAAAAAAGGAGAGTTGGAGGAGGAAGATAAAAAAATATATAACACAGGGAAAATAGGAATAGTGAAATTAAGGAATGATAAAGAGGAGAATAAAGAAGAAATATAAAACAAGAGGAAGAGGCGGATAAATGTCAAAAAGATATAAAATAATTAAAACCTGTCTATAAACTGGGCAAGGAAAATAGGAATAGTGAAATTAAGGAATGATAAGGAGGAGAATAAAGAAGAAATATAAAAGAAGAGATGGAGGAGGGGGGTGAAAAAAAATCAAATAAATTAAAACTTGTCTATACACTGGACAAGGAAAATAGGAATACTGAAATCAAGGAATGATAAAGAGGAGAATAAAGGGGAAATATAAAAGAGATGGAGGAGGAGGGTAAAAAAAATCAAATAAATTAAAACTTGTCTATACACTGGACAAGGAAAATAGGAATACTGAAATCAAGGAATGATAAAGAGGAGAATAAAGGGGAAATATAAAAGAGATGGAGGAGGAGGGTAAAAAAAATCAAATAAATTAAAACTTGTCTATAAACTGGACGAGTAAAATATGAATAGTGTCCTCAGGAATGATAAAGAGGAGAATAAAGAAGACATAAAAAAGGAATAAACGGAGGAAGAAGAGATGATATAAATGGTCATGGCAGGTTAACTGCTAGTGCGTGTAGTAAAGGTCAGGATACTTATGGTCATTATTCATCCTGAATGAAACTTGATAAAGAACCATAAAGATGAAAAAAAATGTATAAAGATGAATTACCCTTTTCTTATCGTTCTTGTTTTTTTCAGCTAAACAACCTTACTGTATTTCAGGCATTCAATTTCTTCATTGAATATTACTATTATCATTATCATTACGAGTGTACGAGACCCGTCAAAAATGAAGGCTAAATATTCATATAGATATGCACACACACGCACGCACACGGGTTCCACTCTCCCCTCTCCTTCTCACCATAGTATGACTACTCCCTTTCCCCTGTACCCGAGGGACGGAGAGAGACCGAGTAGTTATACGTCTGGCAACGAAGATGAGCGTAAATAGATATATATATATATATATATATATATATATATATATATATATATATATATATATATATATATATGTATATGTATATATATATTTATATATATATATATATATATATATATATATATGTATATACATAAATGTATAGAGCCAGACACTGGCTCTTTATCATATAGCGGAGGTTATTATTATTATTATCATTATTATTATTATTATTATTAACTAGGCTACAACCCTAGTTGGAAAAGCAGGACACTACAACCCCAAGGGCTCCAAAAGGGGAGAATAGCCCAGGGAGGAAAGGAAACAAGGCAATAAATAAACTACAAAAGAAGTACTAAACAATAGAAATAAAATATTTTAAGAACAGTAACATTAAAATGGATCTTTCATATTATTATTATTATCATCATCATCATCATTATTATTATTATTATTATTATTATTATTATTATTATTATTATTATTATTATTGACAATAAGTATTTCTAACTCTAGTCTCTTATTTCAGATATTCAAGGTTACATGCAATGGCTTAAGTAACTCCTATGTACTCTGGGGTCCCCGATGACCTACGATGATATAAAATGACTTCGTCACAGTTTCACTGTAGTCACGGAAACGCTACAAACAAGGCTCCCCCTACAAGGTCGATTTCTGGGCTTAACTACGAGGGCATTTCGCCCTTGCGTGCGTCGTTGTTACGACTTGGTGGTGAATTTACGACCCAGAGATAAACAAAGACTTCGAGCAAGCCAGTTTGGACGCTATCTCGGGGCATCATAAGGGATACTATCGCCTGTGGCGATAGACAGCGCTAATTGTAGCGAGTTCCTTAATAAATTCTAGTATGGTTGGAGGGAGAAATTAATTTCATTTATATGAAATGGAGAAATCAGATGGATTGGTGGAATTTAATATTATTTATATATTTCTATAAATTATCATTAGTTCCTTTATAAGGATTTGTCACGCTCTCTCTCTCTCTCTCTCTCTTTCTCTCTCTCTCTCTCTCTCTCTCTCTCTCTCTCTCTCTCTCTCTCTCTTATACACCCACACATATATGCTAAGATTTATAGATCAACTAGAATTCTATAAGCGATTCAGTGTTCTTGCCTTAGAAATTGTTGGATTCAAAAAGATAAGGAAACTGTATCGTTAAATTATTAAGGCAGGGGAAAGTAAGCACCCAGACTAAACATTAAACATATGAACAGCTATAGCGTCTGTTAACACTCTTTCAAAAGAAATAAACTAAAAAACTGGTTGCAGATACCCTAGAGTACGTGTTCTTTGTGCTACCGCTATTGCTCACATTCAAAACCTGTATTTTTTGTGGAAAAATGTAAAAAATAATTATAATAATTATAAGATGGCTTGCTTTAGAAGAGATGCCAATTATAATTACTATGAATTCTGAATTCTCATGAATGGCAGAGGCAAGGGATAGTGACAATGCCCTAGTAGGACAATATCTCAGAGACTGACAATATATACATATAATCAACACACAACCTAGGACCAGGTAGGGCCAGGCAATGGCAGCGGATAATTCAGCAGGTACCCGCTATAGGCTCCCACAAATCCCCCATCCTTAGCTCAGATGGATAGTGAAGTTGCAGACACTACAAGAAACTATAGAGCTTAAGCGGGTCTCGAACCTAAGTCCAACAGATCGCCAGGCTGGGACGTTTCCAATAGGTTACCACGGTCACTTGCCCAGAGGTCTCGAACCTAAGTCCAACAGATCGCCAGGCTGGGACGTTTCCAATAGGTTACCACGGTCACTTGCCCAGAGGTCTCGAACCTAAGTCCAACAGATCGCCAGGCTGGGACGTTTCCAACAGGCTACCACGGCCACTTGCCCAGAGGTCTCGAACCTAAGTCCAACAGATCGCCAGGCTGGGGCGTTTCCAATAGGTTACCACGGTCACTTGCCCAGAGGTCTCGAACCTAAGTCCAACAGATCGCCAGGCAGGGACGCTTAGAATAGGCTACCACGGCCACTTGCCCAGAGGTCTCGAACCTAAGTCCAACAGATCGCCAGGCTGGGACGTTTCCAATAGGTTACCACGGTCACTTGCCCAGAGGTCTCGAACCTAAGTCCAACAGATCGCCAGGCTGGGACGTTTCCAACAGGCTACCACGGCCACTTGCCCAGAGGTCTCGAACCTAAGTCCAACAGATCGCCAGGCAGGGACGCTTAGAATAGGCTACCACGGCCACTTGCCCAGAGGTCTCGAACCTAAGTCCAACAGATCGCCAGGCTGGGACGTTTCCAATAGGTTACCACGGTCACTTGCCCAGAGGTCTCGAACCTAAGTCCAACAGATCGCCAGGCAGGGACGCTTAGAATAGGCTACCACGGCCACTTGCCCAGAGGTCTCGAACCTAAGTCCAACAGATCGCCAGGCTGGGGCGTTTCCAATAGGTTACCACGGTCACTTGCCCAGAGGTCTCGAACCTAAGTCCAACAGATCGATAGGCAGGGACGCTTAGAATAGGCTACCACGGCCACTTGCCCAGAGGTCTCGAACCTAAGTCCAACAGATCGCCAGGCAGGGACGCTTAGAATAGGCTACCACGGCCACTTGCCCAGAGGTCTCGAACCTAAGTCCAACAGATCGCCAGGCTGGGACGTTTCCAATAGGTTACCACGGTCACTTGCCCAGAGGTCTCGAACCTAAGTCCAACAGATCGCCAGGCTGGGACGTTTCCAACAGGCTACCACGGCCACTTGCCCAGAGGTCTCGAACCTAAGTCCAACAGATCGCCAGGCAGGGACGCTTAGAATAGGCTACCACGGCCACTTGCCCAGAGGTCTCGAACCTAAGTCCAACAGATCGCCAGGCTGGGACGTTTCCAATAGGTTACCACGGTCACTTGCCCAGAGGTCTCGAACCTAAGTCCAACAGATCGCCAGGCTGGGACGTTTCCAACAGGCTACCACGGCCACTTGCCCAGAGGTCTCGAACCTAAGTCCAACAGATCGCCAGGCTGGGGCGTTTCCAATAGGTTACCACGGTCACTTGCCCAGAGGTCTCGAACCTAAGTCCAACAGATCGCCAGGCAGGGACGCTTAGAATAGGCTACCACGGCCACTTGCCCAGAGGTCTCGAACCTAAGTCCAACAGATCGCCAGGCTGGGACGTTTCCAATAGGTTACCACGGTCACTTGCCCAGAGGTCTCGAACCTAAGTCCAACAGATCGCCAGGCTGGGACGTTTCCAACAGGCTACCACGGCCACTTGCCCAGAGGTCTCGAACCTAAGTCCAACAGATCGCCAGGCTGGGGCGTTTCCAATAGGTTACCACGGTCACTTGCCCAGAGGTCTCGAACCTAAGTCCAACAGATCGCCAGGCAGGGACGCTTAGAATAGGCTACCACGGCCACTTGCCCAGAGGTCTCGAACCTAAGTCCAACAGATCGCCAGGCTGGGACGTTTCCAACAGGCTACCACGGCCACTTGCCCAGAGGTCTCGAACCTAAGTCCAACAGATCGCCAGGCTGGGGCGTTTCCAATAGGTTACCACGGTCACTTGCCCAGAGGTCTCGAACCTAAGTCCAACAGATCGCCAGGCAGGGACGCTTAGAATAGGCTACCACGGCCACTTGCCCAGAGGTCTCGAACCTAAGTCCAACAGATCGCCAGGCTGGGACGTTTCCAATAGGTTACCACGGTCACTTGCCCAGAGGTCTCGAACCTAAGTCCAACAGATCGCCAGGCTGGGACGTTTCCAACAGGCTACCACGGCCACTTGCCCAGAGGTCTCGAACCTAAGTCCAACAGATCGCCAGGCTGGGGCGTTTCCAATAGGTTACCACGGTCACTTGCCCAGAGGTCTCGAACCTAAGTCCAACAGATCGCCAGGCAGGGACGCTTAGAATAGGCTACCACGGCCACTTGCCCAGAGGTCTCGAACCTAAGTCCAACAGATCGCCAGGCTGGGACGTTTCCAATAGGTTACCACGGTCACTTGCCCAGAGGTCTCGAACCTAAGTCCAACAGATCGCCAGGCTGGGACGTTTCCAACAGGCTACCACGGCCACTTGCCCAGAGGTCTCGAACCTAAGTCCAACAGATCGCCAGGCAGGGACGCTTAGAATAGGCTACCACGGCCACTTGCCCAGAGGTCTCGAACCTAAGTCCAACAGATCGCCAGGCTGGGACGTTTCCAATAGGTTACCACGGTCACTTGCCCAGAGGTCTCGAACCTAAGTCCAACAGATCGCCAGGCAGGGACGCTTAGAATAGGCTACCACGGCCACTTGCCCAGAGGTCTCGAACCTAAGTCCAACAGATCGCCAGGCTGGGGCGTTTCCAATAGGTTACCACGGTCACTTGCCCAGAGGTCTCGAACCTAAGTCCAACAGATCGATAGGCAGGGACGCTTAGAATAGGCTACCACGGCCACTTGCCCAGAGGTCTCGAACCTAAGTCCAACAGATCGCCAGGCTGGGACGTTTCCAACAGGCTACCACGGCCACTTGCCCAGAGGTC
>NC_090744.1:100719142-100726642 GCF_036898095.1 Palaemon carinicauda
CTCATGGTGTTTGACAATATTGTATACCGTGGTGTTTGACAGCTGTTACTCTCAAGTTCTTTTTATATCATTAGACCTTGAGGCATTTGGCAGTATTGTTTCCAAAGTTGTTTGACTATTTCTTATCAAAAACTTTGACAGTATTGCCTCTTGGGATGTTAGGGAATATTGACTCTCAGTGTGTTTGACAGCTGTTATTTTCATTTTTACACCTTACTAGATCTTGAGGCATTTGGCAATATTATCTCCCAAGTAGTTTGACTACTTCTTATCGACAAGTTTGACAGTATTGCCTCTTGGGACGTTAGGGAATATTGACTCTAAATGTGTTTGACAGCTGTTACTCTCATCTTTACACATTATTAGATTTTGAGGCATTTGGCAATATTGTCTCCCAAGTAGTTTAACTACTTCTTATCGAAAAGTTTGACAGTATTGCTTCTTGGGACGTTAGGCATTATTGTCTCTCAGTGTGTTTGACAGCTATTATTCTCTTTTTTTTTTTTTACACATTACTGTATTAGATCTTGAGGACTTTGGCAGCATTGTCTCCCAAGTAGTTTGACTATTTTCTATAGAAGAGTTTGACAGTATTGCCTCTTGGGACGTTTGGGAATATTGACTCTCAATGTGCTTGACAGCTATTATTCTCATTTTTTATACATTATTAGATCTTGAAGCATTTGGCAGTATTGTTTCCCAAGTTTTTTTTACTATTTCTTTGTCGAAAAGCTTGACAATATTGCTTCATCGGACGTTAAGGATTATTGACTCTCAATGTCTTTGACAGCTGTTATTCTCATCTTTACACATTATTGGATTTTGACGCATTTGGCAGTATTGTCCCCCAATTTTATTCTATTTCTTTACACCTTATTGCACCTTATCCAGAGGCATTTGGCAGTATTGTTCCCAAGTTGTTTGACTATTTTTCATAGAAACGTTTGGCAGTATTGCTTCCCAAAGTGTTAAACTGATGCTTCCCTTTGCAGATAGCAATGATGCTTCTCAACTCTTTTGTAAATACTACTCACCCCGCCCCCCAGCGTGCCATTTGAAAATATTGATTCACGCGAAGCGTAACGTGTATTTCTTTCACTGGTTTACGTCAAGCTGCTTGCGTTATATTGATCCAACAGTCGCAAGCATTGTGGTTTATGCATGTGACCCCCAAAATCGTATTCTCTTTGTGCAGCGGAATTTCATTTCATATTCTTTATTCTTATGTCTTTCATTGTCTCTGACATTTAAAATTCTACCCTGTTTAAAGGTTTAAAGGCCACTCATGAATGGCAGAAGCAAGGGACAGTGACATTGCCCTATCAAGCAGGACAATGCCTTAGAGGCTGACCATATATACATATGATCAGCGCCCAAGCCTCCTCTTCACCCAAGCTAGGACCAAGTAGGGCCAGGCAATGGCTGTTGATGACTCCGCAGATAGACCTACATGCGTCCCCAACCCCACCACCTTCCTTAGCTCACAAGGATGGTGAGGATGCAGCGACCAAAGAAACTAACAAGTTTGAGCGGGATTCGAACCCCAATCTGGCGTTCACCAATCAGGGAGGTTACCGTATCGGCTGATAATGAGTAAAATAGAAAAGTTTTAGCTTCCATTATTGTTTTTCTTCTATTTCAGTCTAACTTGCAGATATTTCATACTTTTAAAAAGCGAATTTGCACTGAAGTTCCTTTACGATTTTGTTATTCTTTAGCCAATTAAATTTGTCCTTATAATTCTTTACTCTCTGGCCCGTTCTAAGCTTTATGCAACATTTATTTTTGCTTCAAAAACTCTCTTACACATTTCCAACTATTTTATTTTTACCCTTCTAGTTATTTTTGCTCATTTAATTTATCAAGTCTTGACATTTTGCAACGTACATTTGTTACGCTGTATTTGATCATGTACAAATTCCTCTTAAGAACTTTCAACTGTTATTATTTGGCATATAATAAAATCTATTACTTTATTTTCATTTGTAACTCTGAATTTGATCATGTAAAAATTCCTCTTAAGAACTTTCAACTGTTATTTTTTGGCATATGATAAAATCTATTACTTTATTTCCACTTGTAACGCTGAATTTGATCATGTACAAATTCCTCTTAAGAACTTTTAACTGTTATTTATTGGCATATGTTAAACTCTATTACTTTATTTTCATTTTGAGTAATTTACTGAAATGCAATTTGCTAACAGTTAGCATTTCTATTTAATGGATTAGGGGACTTCCATCAAAATTCATTATCTTGATCAACACCCTCAGTGTTATCTTGTTTTTCCCTTCTGCATTTAAATTCCTTATTTACCAATTTGATGACATGGTTCATTTCTTTTTTAAAGAAATAGTCATTTAAGTTAAGGATTATTTCTGCATAAATATAAAAAACTAAAAGCAGTGATAATTGCTATAATAAAGACTACGTTCAAACAAAAATAAAAAAAAAAAAAAAAAAAAAGAGGATAAGCACAACTTGCTCAAAAAGAGAAGAAATAATCAGAAAAAAAATTCTTCCTTAATTTAGCTATGAAAAATTAGCTAAAACGAAGAACTTAAATGGAGTATTGTTTCTAGACAAATAGCGGTAGTATATATCCAGTATAAAACAACAAGAATTATTCATCCATATAAAGTAGACTTAAACCTCAGAATAGAACCATTTTATTTCCTACACAAAACAGAATTAGTCACTAAACCGAAAGTACACTTGAACCTCGGAATAAAACCCTTTCACTTACTACACATACAACAGAAATAGTCACTAAGCCGAAAGTAATCTTGAACCTCAGTGGAAAACCATTTCACTTACTATACATACAACAGAAATACTAACTAAACCAAAAGCACACTTGAAACTGGAACTAAAACCCTTTCACTTACTACACATACAACAGAAATAGTCACTTACACGAAAGTAACCTCAAACCTCAGTATAAACCATTTTACATAATACACATACAATAGAAATAGTCACTATACCAAAAGTAGACTTAAACCTCAGACTAAAACCATTTCACTTACTACACATACAACAGAAATAGTCACTAAGCCGAAAGTAATCTTAAAACTCAGTGGAAAACCATTTCACTCACTACTCATACAATAGAAATAGTCACTATACCAAAAGTAACCTTGAACATCAGACTAAAACCATTTCACTTACTACACATACAACAGAAATAGTCACTAAGCCGAAAGTAATCTTAAAACTCAGTGGAAAACCATTTCACTCACCACTCATACAACAGAAATAGACACTATACCAAAAGTAGGCTTGAACATCAGACTAAAACCATTTCACTTACTACACATACAACAGAAATAGTCACTAAGCCGAAAGTAATCTCAAACCTCAGTATAATATCATTTTAAATACTACACATACAATAAAAATAGTCACTATACCAAAAGTAGACTTGAACATCAGACTAAAACCATTTCACTTACTACACATACAACAGAAATAGTCACTAGGCCGAAAGTAATCTTAAAACTCAGTGGAAAACCATTTCACTAACTACACATACAATAGAAATAGTCACTATACCAAAAGTAGACTTGAACATCAGACTAAAACCATTTCACTTACTACACATACAACAGAAATAGACACTAATCCGAAAGTAATCTCAAACCTCAGTATAAAATCATTTCAAATACTACACATACAATAGAAATAGTCACTATACCAAAAGTAGACTTGAACCTCAGACTAAAACCATTTCACTTACTACACATACAACAGAAATAGTCACTAATCCGAAAGTAATCTCAAACCTCAGTATAAAACCATTTTAAATACTACATATACAACAGAAATAGTCACTAAACCAAAAGTACACTTGAACCTCAGAAAGGAACAACTTTACTTACTATACATACAACAGAAATAGTTACTAAACCGAAAGTAAACTTAAACCTAAGAATAGATACAATTTTACTTACTACACATACAACTGAAATAGTCACTAAGCCGAAAGTGAACTTAAACCTCAGAATAGAACTATTTTATTTCCTACACATACAACAGAATTAGCCACTAACCAAAAGTACACTTGAACCTCAGAATAAAACCATTTCACTTACTACACATACAACAGAAATAGTCACTAAACTAAAAGTTGACTTGAATCTCAGAATAAAACCATTTCACTTAATACACATACAACAGAAATAGTCCCTATATCGAGGAATCTATTCGCCAAAGAGCAGAAATTAGTCCTGGCATTTAAGGGAGATTGTCAAACTTTCGGCTAACTATAAATTATAGATCATCAACGTTAACTCGGTGCGTACGCTACTTTGCAAATGTCAATGGAGTTTTAACTGTCGCTAATCTTATCTGAGACACAATTGGCTTTTTATCTTGCCTCTTATTCTGTATTGATATTTTAATTTGGTATTTTTGACAAAGCATGAATTTAGTTTACACACACACATACATTATATATATATATATATATATATATATATATATATATATATATATATATATATATATATATACATATATATATATATATATATATATATATATATATATATATATATATAATAAAGTACACAATTTTCCGCGTATTTATAAATAAAATAACCCACAATGTATGAAAAATTAAATTCATTGAGCTTTCAAAGGGATCATCTCCCTTCCTCTCCACAAAACAAAATGTGGGTTATGTCATATATATATATATATATATATATATATATATATATATATATATATATATATATATATATAGATCTAGATTTCACCTTTAAATATATGTGAGGTTCCAGGGGATTTATATGAAACCTGGCAAATAAGAAGGAAGATTTCGATAAATACAAATTATATTCATATACAAACCCTACTCCCTAAAAAAAACAAGATGACATAGATCAAGTTTCACAAAAAATACTTTTATTTTCCAAATTAAATAGTGTATTAGACAAAATCAAAATTGAATTTTGACGAATATTTTTAGGTACCTTCCGCAAAAAATCTTCAGTTTTAAACGAAGATTTCTTCAGCTATTAGAGGTTTGAAGTCAGTTCATGAATGGTAGAGTCAAGGAAACGTGACTATGCCCTAGATACCAGAATAATGCCATAGAGACTGACACAATATATATATATATATATATATATATATATATATATATATATATATATATATATATATATATATATATATACATATATATATATATATTTCATCAGCACCCAAGCCTCCTCTTCCCCCAAGCAAGGATCAGGGAGGGCCAGACAATGGCTGCTGATGACTCGGCAGGTAGACCTATAGGCCCCCAAACCCTCCATCCTTAGCTCACAAAGATGGCGAGCTTGCAGACATTACAAGAAACTATCAAGCTTGAGAGGAACTCGAATCCCAGTCCGGTGATCGCTAGACATGACCGTTCCCATTATGACTCCATTAAATATTTTTACAGGTGGTATCGACAGAATTCAAGCTGGGATATAATACATTCATAGCAGGTGAAGATTCATAGCTTGAATGGATTTTCTTTTGTTTCATTTTTCTCTCAGAATTTGTTGAGCCTTAATCTCTAAGATAATACTAATATCAGATTCTGTTTCTTATTTATATCCCATCTAAGATTATAGAGCCATGACATCAGATCCTTATAAGAGTTCTCTTGCTTGAAGGTACACTCAGGCACACTACTCTATCTGGTTCCTTATTTTCTTTCCTCACTGGGCTTTCTACCCTGTTTTAGCCCTTATAACGTTTATGACATCAAGCTTTTCCAAGACGGGTTGTACCTTAGCTAATAATAATAATAATAATAATAATAATAATAATAATAATAATAATAATAATAATAATCATATGATATTCATTAGTCCGGATACGTAAAGTCTACGGAATGCAAACGCCGAGTTTAACTAGACCATCATTTTCCGCAACACAATGCACTCAAGATATAAGATATTTACATTTACAAATTTATATGAGTATTCCTAAGAGCAAGAATAAGAAAATCAATCAAGGATCTGTAGCAATAATAACGTACTAAGGTCCATGGTGTATCTAAACAAATGACTCACACTCAGTAAAACCCAGCTTATAAACCACTGAAAACATTTATTTTCCATTCATCCGAAAAAAAGTTTTTTTTAAAGAAATGCTTCATAATGCATATTCCCTTCAAAATTATTACTAGTAAATACTGTTATTATTTAGATCTTTAATGCAGCAATAATATATTTTTCTTTTGCCCTGAAATATTGGTTTCCTTGGCTTTTTAAAACTAAGTATCGAATTAAATCGAGATTACATTGCTTGTTTAAATCAGATATATAATCTAAACTCCAAATGATTAAATCTAAAAATTAATCCAGACATCAAAATCCTTTTTGCAGAAATGAACAGCACAATAACAATATTAGAATATATGGATAAATCTTATTGCAATATATACATATATATATATATATATATATATATATATATATATATACATATATATATATATATATATATATATATATATACATATATATACATACAGTATATATACATATATACTGTATATAGTATATAAATACTGATTATGTCTTTTTATATAAATAAAATATGTTTTTATTTACTTACCCATTATTGTATAACAACATTAAGACTTTGTACTTTACTGATATATAATTTATTATAATCTATACTTTATAAAAACCATGAAATTAGAAATCTCCAAGAGAGAGAGAGAGAGAGAGAGAGAGAGAGAGAGAGAGAGAGAGAGAGATCATCGACCTAGTAAAGGAGGGGTCAGGAGAAAACGAGAGAGAGAGAGAGAGAGAGAGAGAGAGAGAGAGAGAGAGAGAGAGAGATCATCGACCTAGTAAAGGAGGCGTCAGGAGAAAATGAGAGAGAGAGAGAGAGAGAGAGAGAGAGAGAGAGAGAGAGAGAGAGAGAGAGAGAGAGAGAGAGATCATCGACCTAGTAAAGGAAGGGTCAGGAGAAAATGAGAGAGAGAGAGAGAGAGAGAGAGAGAGAGAGAGAGAGAGAGAGAGAGAGAGAGAGAGAACAAAGGAGTAGTGAAGAGAAAACTGGAGAGAGAGAGAGAGAGAGAGAGAGAGAGAGAGAGAGAGAGAGAGAGAGAGAGAGAGATCATCGACCTAGTAAAGGAAGGGTCAGGAGAAAATGAGAGAGAGAGAGAGAGAGAGAGAGAGAGAGAGAGAGAGAGAGAGAGAGACAAAGGAGTAGTGAAGAGAAAACTGGAGAGAGAGAGAGAGAGAGAGAGAGAGAGAGAGAGAGATAGAGAGAGAGATCATCGACCTAGTAAAGGAGGGGTCAGGAGAAAATGAGAGAGAGAGAGAGAGAGAGAGAGAGAGAGAGAGAGAGAGAGAGACCATCAACCGAGAAAAGGAGAGAGAGAGAGAGAGAGAGAGAGAGAGAGAGAGAGAGCATCGACCGAATGAAAGAAGTGAAAGAAAGGTCAGGGAGAAAATGACCCCAGAACCTATAAATAACATTAGCGTGAGGTGTATATTC
>NC_090744.1:100729142-100731642 GCF_036898095.1 Palaemon carinicauda
GGAAGAGCAGGAGTTTCCAGAGGCTTCCATCTAATGTCCTTGGAAGAGAAGGAGTTTCGGGATGCTTACATTAAAAGTTATTGGAAGAGAAGGAGTTTCGTGAGGCCTCCATCTAAAGTCATTGAAAGATAATGAGCAGTAGTAGTAGTAGTAGTAGTAGTAGTAGTAGTAGGAGGGAGAGAGAGAGAGAGATCTAAAAACAAAAACTTGAGAGAAATGAGAGTAGGAGAGAGAGAGAGAGAGAGAGAGAGAGAGAGAGAGAGAGAGAGAGAGAGAGAGAGAGAGAGAGACGTGACGAAAATGAGAGTAGGAGCGAAAGAAAAAATACGCAATATACGATAGCAACAGGGAAGAGAGAGAGAGAGAGAGTTGGGGGGATGAAAGGGATATAAATCAAGATCTTATTTTCCGGCTCCAAAGAACTCCTTATTTGCGTCTCAAGGCTAAGAAAAGAGAAGAAAATTCCATGAGCCTCTTAATTAGTTTCGTCCTAAGTATCCAATTATGAGCGAAGGTGACCTAGATGGAAGCTCTTCCTGTTCTGCCAGTTCCAGTAGAAAGTGGGGAAGGAGAGAGGGCTTCTGGAACTTATGGAATAGTTGGAGGTTACCTCTATCATGGCGTTGAAAGCAAAGGAGTTCCAAGTCATTGAAGGAGTTTCGGAAAGCTTCCATCTGAGGTCATTGGAAGAGGAGTTTCGGGAGGCTTCCATCCAAAGTCATTGGAGGAGGAGTTTTGTGATGCTGTCTGGAGTCAATGGAAGAGGAGTTCTGAGACGCCTCCATTTGAAGTCATTGAAAGAGAAGAAATTTCCAGAGGCTTCCGTTTGAAAACATTGAAAGAGAAGGAGTTTTGGAAGACTTTTATCTGAAGTCATTGGAAGAGTTCCAGGAAGCTTCCATCCAAAGTCATTGGAAGAGAAGGGGTTTTGGGGGGCTTCCATCAAAAGTTATTGGAAGAGAAGCAGTTTTGGGAGGCTTCTATCTAAAGTCATTGGATGAGAAGGAGTTTCGGGAGGCTTCTATCTAAGGTCATTGGATGAGAAGGAGTTTCGGGAGGCTTCTATCTAAAGTCATTGGAAGAGAAGTAGTTTCGGGAGGCTTCCGTCAAAAGTTATTGGAAGAGAATGAGTTTCGGGAGGCTTCCATCTAAAGTCATTGGAAGAGAAGGAGTTTCGGAGGCTTCTATCTAAGTCCTTGGAAGAGAAGGAGTTTTGAGAGGCTTCTATCTAAAATCATTGGAAGAGAAGGAGTTTCGATAGGCTTCTATCCAAAGTCATTAGAAGAGAAGGAGTTTTGAGAGGCTTCTATCTAAAATCATTGGAAGAGAAGGAGTTTCGATAGGCTTCTATCCAAAGTCATTGGAAGAGAAGGAGTTCCGAGAGGCTTCTATCTAAATTCATTGGAAGAGAAGTAGTTTCGGAAGGCTTCCATCAAAAGTTATTGGATGAGAAGGAGTTTCGTGAGACTTCCATCTAAAATTGAAAGAACGGGAATTTCGAGAGTCTTTCCTCTAAAGTCATTGGAAGAGGAGTTTCGGGAGGCTTCCCTTTAAAGTCAATGGAAGAGAAACAGTTTCGGGAGGCTTGCTTTCGAATTCATTGAAAGAGTTTCGGAGGGCTTCCGTTCTAAGTCATTGAAAGAGAAGTAGCTTTAGAAGACTTCCATTTAAACTCAGTGAAAGAGAAGGAGCTTTGAAAGATTTTCATCTGAAGTCATTGAAAGAAAAGGAGTTTCGAGAAGCTTCCATCTAAATTCATCGGAAGAGAGGAAGTTTTGGAAGGCTTCTTTCTAAAGTCATAGAAAGAGAAGGAATTTAAAAAGGCTTCCGTTTGAAGACACTGAAAGAGATGGAGTTTCGCATTGCTTCTGTCTAAAGTCATTGGAAGAGAAGGAGTTTTGAGGCGCTTCCATTTGAAGTCACTGAACGATAATGAGTTTCGAGAGGCTTCTATCTAGCCATTGGAAGAGAAGGAGTTCGGGAGGCTTACATCTAAAGTCATTGGATGATAAGTATTTTTAGAAGATTTTCATCTGAAGTAATTGAAAGAAAAGGGGTTTCTGGAGGCTTACATCTAAAGTCATTGAAAGGGAAGGATTTTTGAAAGACTTTCATCAGAAGTCATTAAAAGAAAAGGAGTGTTGAGTGGCTCACATCTAAAGTCAATACAAAAGGAGTTTTGGAAGCCTTTCATCTGTGGTCGTTGAAAGAGAAGGAGTTTCGTGAGGCTTCCATTGAAATTCACTGGAAGAAAAGGAGTTTAGGAAGACTTTTCATCTGAAGTCATTGAAAGAGGTGCTTTTGTTCTAATTTATTGAAAAACAAGAAGTTTTAGGGGGCTTCTGTTTTAAGTCATTGGAACTAAGGAAGTTTCAAGAAGCTGTTGTTTGAAGTCCTTAGAAGTTGAGGCGTTTTGGGAGGTTTCCATTTGAAGTCATTGGAAGAGGAGGAATTTTGGAGTTATTGGAAGTGGGCGGTTTCGAGATGCCTCAACCCGATG
>NC_090744.1:100736642-100744142 GCF_036898095.1 Palaemon carinicauda
ATATATAATATATATTATATATATATATAGTATATATATAAGGATGAAAATCAACACAATATCGTGTTCAAATAGAAATAAATTTCTACCACATACTTGGGATCGAACCCTAGCCCCTTCAAATGAAAGGCCAGGTCGCTTCCAACCATTCCACCAGAGGTATATAACATATATAAAATCGTATATATTTATATATAAATATATATGCATACATATTTATGTGTATATATGGATGTATATATATACACACATATATACTGTATACAGTATCCATACACACATACATATATATATATATATATATATATATGTGTGTGTGTGTGTGTATATAAAGTGTATCTTGATGAGTAATGTCTTTATGTTACTACTTAACGATTCAAATCTAAAACTTAACCAGTGGGCTTATGATGACTTAATTACATAATTGCATATGTTAATGGTAGTCACGACATATAATTGCGTTATTATGTCATTAGTATTAATAAATACTATCACCAGGGCAGTTTCTTCATGCATAATTTTTTTACATATTTTATATATTTGACATTATATTTTACTCATGATAATAATAATAATAATAATAATAAATTCATAAATTTTACTTTTTATTTTACTCATAATAATAATAATAATAATAATAATAATAATAATAATAATAATAATAATAGTAATAATAATAATAATAAATTTATATATTTTTCTTTTTATTTTACTCAAGATAATAATAATCATAATAATAATAATAATAATAATAATAATAATAATAATAATAATAATATAAATTTATATATTTTACTTTTTATTTTACTCATAATAATAATAATTAATAATAATAATAATAATAATAATAATAATAATAATAATAAATTTATATACTTTACTTTTTATTTTACTCATGATAATAATAATAATAATAATAATAATAAATTTATATATTTTACATTTTATTTTACTTATGATAATAATAATAATAACAATAATAATAATAATAATAATAATAATAATAATAATAATAATAATAATAATAATAATAATAAATCTATATATTTTACTTTTTATTTTACTCATAATAATAATAATAATAATAATAATAATAATAGATTCATATATTTTACTTTTTATTTTACTCATAATAATAATAATAATAATAATAATAATAATAATAATAATAATAATAATAATAATAATAATAATAATAAATTCATATATTTTACTTTTTATTTTACTCATGATAATAATAATAATAATAATAATAATAATAATAATAATAATAATAATAACCACACGTGCTACAGATGATGATATAATTGTAATTACTTAATAAACAATTTTAATGAAATATTTCCCCTCTATTACCATTTCTGAACCAGCAATACTTCTATTAATTACTCGAATTAGTTCCGTTGATAATTATTCGTTGGTATACACATAATCATTTATCGATTTCTAATGATATTTAAATAACTATGTACGGTGGACGTGAGGCTATACTAATGTTTCTAGCATAAAATGATAACCCTAACCCAACCTAACCTAATCTATGCTACCATTTTATAAACTAACCTAGCATAAAATAACATAACCTAAGCGAACACATACTAAGCTAAACTAAGCTAAGCTTAACTAACCTAACATAAGATAACATAAACCTATGCTAACACATAATAAGCTAAACGAAACTAAACTATATAACCTAATGTAACTTAAGCTGACGTATACTAAGCTAAACTATGCTAACCTAACATAACCTAAGCTAACACATACTAAGCTAAGCTAAACTAATCTAACATAAGTAACATAACCTTAGCTAACACATACTAAGCTAAACTAATCTAACATAAGCTAACATAACCTAAGCTAGCACCTAATAAGCTTAACTAAGCTATGCTAAACTAACCTAACATAAGCTAACATAACATAACACATACTAACCTAACCTAAGCTAAGCTATCCTAGCCTAAGCTACACTAATTTGAACTAACCTAACCTAACCTAACCTAACCAAATAAACATAAACTATAAGGGGAACCCTGACACCGACCTGTCACAGTGACGAAATACAGTCGAGAGAATGTGGACCGAACCCAGAGGTCCACACCAGGCTAATTTCTTTTGATATATTTGGCCTATTACTGTTATAATGCTTCTTTTATAAAGATTAATACAGAGAAGGTAGTAATAGATATGTATATTATCGATTTTCCAAAATACTCTTTGGCTATTCCAGAGGAAACCTCATTGAAAATATAACTCCATTCCTATATCATTAATAACTATTAAACACTGAAAATATATAGAAATTACTTTCGAGATTCTTATCAAAAAATTACCAAGAAGACATAATAAAAGTATATTACCTCGAAACCAAGATCAAATTATCCAAAATTTCCCGAAAATATGTGAATGAAATCAAGAGACTGAAATCTAATTACACAATGGTGATTCCTATCGAAGGTTACACCAAGAAGAAGATGATGATGATGATGATGATGATGATTAAGAAGAAGATGATGATGGTGATGGTGATGGAGAAGAAGAAGAAGAAGAAGATGAAGAAGAAGAAGAAGAAGAAGAAGAAGGAGACTTAAGCGAAGCGCTGCTCCGACTGAAATCGACAAAGAAAATGTTGCGAGCCATTGGCAGCGCTGAAAGGCAGCACAGGATGCCCCAAAACTTTAAAGCTACCGGGTTCAACTGAAACTCTCAGCGCGTAGGAGACACTTATCTATCTATCCATCTATCTATCTATCTCTCTGTCTATCTCTCTCTCTATCTATCTATCTATCTATCTATCACGCTGTTCGAAATGCAAGAGCTGTTGTATACCTGTTAAGCCTATGTCTGAGGACAGGGATAATTCAATAGATGGAAAATCCAGTTATTATTTGTCTTGCAGTAGATCGCAAATACGTGGTTAAGTAAGTATGTGTTTGTAGGTGTAAGGAAAGATGACAATTACTGCTTTGAAAAAGAATATAGACCCAGACGTACATGGCTGAGGAGAATGAAGCGCGAAGTAGGAGATGATGAATGGAGAGGTATTGAATTATAAGGTCAAGATAGAGACGACTGGCGAAATCTAACCGAGGCCTTTTGCGTCAATAGGTGTAGGAGGAGATGATGATGATGATGATGATGCAATATATATATATATATATATATATATATATATATATACTGTGTATATATATATAGTATATATATATATATATATATGTATATATATGATAAATTTTGCACATTTAGACGTGTTTTTCATATTCAAATAAGCCATATATATATTTTGATACATTAATGTCTGGGGCTCTGATCCCGAGGTCGTTAAGAGAATCCAGACATTAATGTATCGAATATATATATGGCTTATTTGAATATATATATATATATATATATATATATATATATATATATATATATATATCAAAGTATGCTCATAATTCATAAGATGCTGATAATTAAAAGAGATATTAAGTTCCCGCCTTAGGACGTCACGTGCCATCCGTGATACTTTCGCTCTGCATAATCTTATAAAAACCAGTACTGAGAGAGAAAAGCCCCGGGGGCTGGATAACAGCAAGCATAAACATGGAACAATAATCATATGCTGCTGTTGAGCACAAAAGAAGTAAATAGATGCACAATAATGATTAGATAAGTGAATGTGCGAATATGTGTATCTCTACGACAGTTAACGTATGTTAAGTCTTTTATACATATGAAGGTATCTGTAAAGAAGTTCATTTATATATATATATATATATATATATGTATATAATATATATATATATATATATATATATGTATATATATATATATGATATATATATATGAAGACAGCCCGGGAGAGAGGAAGAAACAGATAAAAACATAATACATATATATACATATATACATATTTGTGTATATAAACATATTCACATTATTATGCATATATAAACATACATATATATACAGTATATATATATATATATATATATATATATATATATAATGTATATATACATATATATATATATATATATATAGTGTGTGTGCAATTATATAGATCCATGTGAATAAACATATAAAGAAGCCAAACCAAAAATATAATACAATTTCAAACGTCAAGATCCTCTCTCTCTCTCTCTCTCTCTCTCTCTCTCTCTCTCTCTCTCAGGAAGTGCATTAAACAGGTCAATTGGTGTGGGTGTAGCCTGCTCATTATGAAAAGGTAAAAGCCTATGATAGCAAAAAAAAAAAAAAAAAAAACACTCACCTCATTATGGAAGAGGAAAAACTCAAGACTGACATTTACTTTAAAAACACCGTTCTTTTATGTAAACAGAGCGAGTCAGGACGAGAGTTTAAGGGGTTAGTGTGTAAGGGGAGGGTGTAAGGGGGAGGGGGTGCAAGGGGAGGGTGTAAGGGGAGGAGGGTGTAAGCAAGTAACGGCCGTTTGAGTGGTGTAAGGGAAAGGAGACGGATAAACGAGGGCCACTATAGTCAATTTTTTTAGTGAGGCAGATTTCTACCGACTCGCAGGGGTGCCCTCTTAGCTCGGAAAAGTTTCCTGCTCGCTGATTGGTTGGACAAGATGAATCTAACCAATCAGATAGCAGGAAACTTTTCCGAGCTAAAAGGGCCCAGCTCCGAGTCGGTGCAAATGCGCCTCATGAAAAAAATTGAGTATAGTAATACGATAAAGTGAGAAAAGGAAAAGAATAGTATAAACCAAAATGGTTCTAAATTGTTCCCAGGTGCTACATGATAGACATTGTATAAAAAAAAGCGACATACTTTATATGTGTTTGTGTTTGGACTTTATTTGCCTCAAGTATAAGACTGTTATGGAAAAATGTATGAATTTTTATGAAGGACTCGGAGCCGTAACTATGGAGCAAATAAACATGCATTTTAAACCAGGTGTTACTTATTAGACATTGCATAAAAAGCAACATATTGTATATTCTATGTTTGTGTGTTTTGACGTTTTTTGCCTCAAGTATAAGACTTATGGAAAATTATATGAATTTTTATGAAGGAATCTGGGCCATAAATATTTAGACACGTCTTTTAAAGCAGGTGTTACTTATTAGATATTGCATAAAAAAGCAACATATTGTATATTCTATGTTTGTGTGTTTTGACGTTTTTTGCCTCAAGTATAAGACTTATGGAAAATTATATGAATTTTTATGAAGGAATCTGGGCCATAAATATTTAGACACGTCTTTTAAAGCAGGTGTTACTTATTAGATATTGCATAAAAAAGCAACATATTGTATATTCTGTGTTTGTGTGTTTTGACGTTTTTTGCCTTAAGTATAAGACTTATGGAAAATTATATGAATTTTTATGAAGGAATCTGGGCCATAAATATGGAGCAAATAAACATGCATTTTAAACCAGGTGTTACTTATTAGACATTGCATAAAAAAGCAGTGTATATTCTGTGTTTGTGTGTGTTCTGTCTTTTTTGCTTCAAGTAAAAGACTGTGTTAAGGAATAATATATGAATTTCTATGGATTCTCAGCCATAACTATGGAGTAAATAGACACACCTTTTAAAGCAGGTGTTACTTATTAGATATTGCATAAAAAAGAAACACGTTGTATATTCTGTGTTTGTGTGTTCTGACTTTTTTGCTTAAAGTCTATGAAAGAGTCTGGGCCTTAACTATGGATGAAATAGACACGCCTTTTAAACCATGTGCTACATAGCAGATATTACATAAAAAGACAACATACTATATACTGTATTCTGTGTTTGTGTGTTCTGTATTTTTTTCTTCAAGTATAAGACTGTGTTAAGGAAAAATATATTAATTTTTATGAAGGACTTTGTGCCATAACTATGGAGCAAATAGACACGCATTTTAAACCAGGTGTTATTTATCAGACATTGCATAAAAAAGAAACACATTGTATATTCTGTGTTTGTGTGTTTTGACTTTTTTGCTTAAAGTATAAGACTGTGTTAGGCAAAAATATGTGAATTTTTATAAAGAACTTTGGGCCATAAATAAGGAACTAATACATCTTTTAAACCAGGTGCTACATAGCTGACATTGCATAAAAAAGCAACATACTGTATATTCTGTGTTTGTGTGTGGTCTGTCTTATTTGCTTCAAGTATAAGACTGTGTTAAGGAAAAATATATGAATTTTTATTAAAGAGTCTGGGCCTTAACTATGGAGGAAATAGACACGCCTTTTAAACCAGGTGCTACTTAACAGACATTGCTTAAAAAAGCAACATACTGCATATTCTTTGTTTGTGTATTATGTATTTTTTTGCTTCGAGTATAAGACTGTGTTAGGGAAAAAATATATGATTTTTTATGAATGACTTTGGGTCATAACTATGGAGCAAATAGAGACGCCTTTTAAACCAGGTGCTACTTAACAGACATTGCATAAAAAAAAACACTGTATATTCTGTGTTTATGTGAGTTTTGTCTTCGTTGCTTCGAGTATAAAACTGAGTTAAGGAAAAATATATAAATTGCTATGAAGGACTTTGGGCCATAACTATGGAGAAAATAGATACGCACTTTTTAAAAAATTAAGTGATTTAAAAAGAAAGAGCTAAAGCAGAGGGAATTCCACAGTTGAGCACTGAAGGAAAATGGGGCTGAATGTTTAATTTCATTAACTTAAAGGGTATATGTCTGTAGAGTTGAGTACCATTAGGTCAAGTGACCGAATTTATTTCCATAAAAAAAATCCACCTTTCCGGGAACAACTAGAGGAGCTTGATATTTTGAAAGACAGAGTTGTTCAATATTCAGATTGCCTTTGATTTGCCTACGCCAGAGATGGGTGCTATAAAAGGAAACTCTAAATATGAGAGAAATATTCCAAGCGGGGATGAATAAGACCAATATAAAGTGTTATACTTAATTTTTTTTAATGAGGCGCATGTGCACCCAAGTACTTTTAGCTCGGAAAAAGTTTCCTGATTGGTTAGAATTATCTTGTCCAACCAATCAGCGAGCATGAAACGTTTCCGAGCTAAAAGGGAACCCCTGCGATTCGGTGCAAATCTGCCTCGCTAAAAAGAATTGACTATAGTTACTGTTAAGAATTGAGGAGTTCAAGAATTGGCAATACGATTGGTAATGTTTTAACAAAGCTTACCCTTCCATAAACAAAAATGGAGAAGCGGATTAAGAATACGAACCATTTTCATTTTGACCATTATGGCCGATTATAAATGAAAAAAAATACAATTATCAAAAATATACTTTAGCAGGGAAAATAAAAAAAAAAAGATAGGCTAATCAAAAATACGATCCATTTTAATTTTGACCATTTTGCCCAATTATAAAGGAAAAAATAAAATTATCCAATAAAGTGAACAAAGAACTTTCTTATGAAAAAATTGTCAAAACTAATTTTTTTTTTTCTTTTTTGCATGCTTTGTTCAACATTGTGAAGTGATGCAACAATCGCTATGGAACTCTGTACTGGAAATATATTCGATGATTGATTGATCGATTAACAGATAGTGCGTACCAT
>NC_090744.1:100759142-100776642 GCF_036898095.1 Palaemon carinicauda
AGAATAACATTGATATGTTTATAGCATAAAAACTAAACGTTTTGGCACGTAACATTGATATGTTAAATCTTGCAAGACAAAATCCTGAACGTTCTGTGAGAAACGTTTGTAGGACTAAATCCTATTACATGGGTATGCTACCAGATTGTTTGACAATTCCTTAACGTTTCCCTGTGCGAGACTTGTAATTAATAATCCTGATCGTATTTCAAGGCGAATGAATAAGGGCAAAATCCTTCACGTCTTTATCATTGAATAAGCAATTGCTAGTTTATTGTAGTTTATATATTTCTTCATTTCTTTTCCTCGCTGTGCTATGTTGGAGCCCTTTGGGGTATGGCGTCCTGCTTTTCAGACTAGGATTATTGCCTAGCTAATAATAATAATAATAATAATAATAATAATAATAATAATAATAATAATGATAATAATAATAATAATAATAATAATTTCTTTGGCTATAGGGCAAAATCCAAAATGTTTCCATGAGAGATGATTGTAATATCCAAAGTTAAAAGTAGCTTTTAAATACTTTTCATAGGGCAAAATTCTAAGCGTAATTATTATTATCATTATTATTATTATTATTATTATTATTATTATTATTATTATTATTATTATTATTACTAGCTAAGTTACAACTCCAGTTTAAAAAGTAACATGCTATAAGCCCAGGAGCTCCAACAGGGAAAATAGCCCAGTGAGGAAAAAAATAAACCACAATAAAGTAAAAAAACAATTAAAATAAATTATTTTGCGAACAGTAACATCAAAATAAATATTTTCTATACAAACTATAAAAACGTAAAAAAAAATCAAGAGGAAGAGAAATAAGATAGGATAGAGTGCCAGAGTGTACCCACAAGCAAGAGAACTCTACCCCAAGATAGTGAAAGACCATGGTACAGAGGCTATGGCACTGCCAAAAGCTAGAGAATAATGGTTTCATTTTGGAAACGTTTTATAATGTCCAATCCTAAACGTTTCAAAACCAAAGCAAGAGAACTCTACTCCAAGACAGTGAAATGTATGGTACAGAGGCTATGGCACTACCCAAGAATAGAGAATAATAGTTTCATTTTGGAGACTTTATAATGTCCAATCCTAAACGTTTCAATGACGTTCGTTTGTGATATCGAAACCAAAGCAAGAGAACTCTATCTCAAGACAGTGAAATACATAGTACAGATGCTATGGCACTACCCAAGAATAGAGAATAATGGTTTCATTTTGGAAACGTTTTATAATATCCAATCCTAAACGTTTCAATGACGTTCGTTTGTAATATCGAAACCAAAGCAAGAGAACTCTACCGAAAGACAGTGAAAGCCCATGGTACAGAGGCCATGGCACTACCCGAGACTAGAGAGTAATGGTTCCATTTTGAAAACGTTTTATAATGTCCAATCCTAAACGTTTCAATGACAGTCGTGTGTAACATCAAAAACCCAAGCAAGAGAACTCTACCTCAAGACAGTGAAATTCATAGTACAGAGGCTATGACACTACCCAAACCTAGAGAATAATGGTTTCATTTTGGAGACTTTATAATGTCCAATCCTAAACGTTTCTAAACCAAAGCAAGAGAACTCTACCTCAAGACAGTGAAAGACCATGGTACAGAGGCTATGGCACTACCCAAAACTAGAGAATAATGGTTTCATTTTGGAGACTTTATAATGTCCAATCCTAAACGTTTCTAAACCAAAGCAAGAGAACTCTACCTGAAGACAGTGAAAGACCATGGTACAGAGGCTATGGCACTACCCAAAACTAGAGAATAATGGTTTCATTTTGGAGACTTAATAATGTCCAATCCTAAACGTTTCTAAACCAAAGCAAGAGAACTTTACCTCAAGACAGTGAAAGACCATGGTACAGAGGCTATGGCACTACCCAAGAATAGAGAAAAACTGTTTCATTTTGGAGACGTTTTATAATGTCCAATCCTAAACGTTTCAATGACCGTCATTTGTAATGGAGAATTCTTATAGTTTCTTCAAGTGAGTAAATAAGTAAATAACAATTGGAAGTCAAGCGTGGGATGATGTCAGGTCGAACATGTGGTGTGAGTTTAGTCAGGTGTTGAACGAAAAAAAAAAAAAAAAAAAAGTGTACCTTCACTATAGCGAACGTTTTTCATTGTAATAAATCGTGCGACTAAATCTTTCTTTCTTTTAGAAAGATTAAGAACAATAATTAGAGATATGTAAAGTGGTACTTTTATGACTTCTAAATTTAACAATATCGAATAAAGTGAGATTTGAACGTAATTTTAAAAAGCGAGGTTTGAACGTAATTGAAATTTTAGTTTGAAAATAGCTTGAAAGTGAGGTTTGAACCTAGTTCGAATGTGAGGTTTCAACGTAATGTTTGAAATTTTAGTTTGAAAATAGCTTGAAAGTGAGGTTTGAACCTAGTTTGAAAGTGAGGTTTCAACGTAATGTTTCAAAGTGAGGTTTGAACGTAAACATAGAAATAGCCTAAGACAAAAGGTACAGGATTTATGAATAAATTTATAATTAAAATACAGTACTGGTACAGTATATTATTTCATCTTTGTATTAATTCTTCAGACGTCATACATAATATCAGTATTCCACTTCAATGTGGGCCTTTACCTAGTGAGTATTTCTCTCCAAATATTCCCATCGTAATTATTATCAGAATGCTGATAAAGAATAATTTCATCTGAAGCTTTTATCAAAGAAGTATATACACCCCAGGAGAAATGTGTCAATCATAAAAAGAACATTATAAAATTAATATATGCTTAATTATAATTTGATAAAAAGAACAGTAACGTGGAAGAATGAATCACAAAACTTGATAAAAAGAAGAGTAAGCTGGAAGAACGAATTAAAAAACTTGATTAAAAGAACAGTAAGGTGAAAGAATGAATTACAAAATTTGATAAAATCAACAGTAACGTGGAAGAATGAATTACAAAACTTGATAAAAAGAACGGTAACGTGGAAGAATGAATTACAAAATTGATAAAAAGAACAGTGACATGGAAGAATGAATTACAAAACTTGATAAAAAGAACGGTAACGTGGAAGAATGAATTGCAAAACTTGATAAAAAGAACAGTAAGGTGGAAGAATGAATTACAAAATTGATAAAAAGAACAGTGACATGGAAGAATGAATTACAAAACTTGGTAAAAAGAACGGTAACGTGGAAGAATGAATTGCAAAACTTGATAAAAAGAACAGTAAGGTGGAAGAATGAATTACAAAATTGATAAAAAGAACAGTGACATGGAAGAATGAATTACAAAACTTGGTAAAAAGAACGGTAACGTGGAAGAATGAATTGCAAAACTTGATAAAAAGAACAGTAAGGTGGAAGAATGAATTACAAAATTGATAAAAAGAACAGTGACATGGAAGAATGAATTACAAAACTTGGTAAAAAGAACGGTAACGTGGAAGAATGAATTGCAAAACTTGATAAAAAGAACAGTAAGGTGGAAGAATGAATTACAAAATTGATAAAAAGAACAGTGACATGGAAGAATGAATTACAAAACTTGGTAAAAAGAACGGTAACGTGGAAGAATGAATTGCAAAACTTGATAAAAAGAACAGTAAGGTGGAAGAATGAATTACAAAATTGATAAAAAGAACAGTGACATGGAAGAATGAATTACAAAACTTGATAAAAAGAACGGTAACGTGGAAGAATGAATTGCAAAACTTGATAAAAAGAACAGTAAGGTGAAGAATGAATTACAAAATTTGATAAAAAGAACAGTGACATGGAAGAATGAATTACAAAACTTGATGAAAAAAACAGTAACGTGGAAGAATGAATTGCAAAACTAGAGATAACGCCATTAAGATGAATGTGGAATATTTTCATCATTTCCGGACAAATTGTGAATTTTAATACAGTTTGTCTATTTAGTAAAAAATACTATGAGGGAAATAAGAAGTGCATTGTCTTTGCAGGCATACATGAACATGACGAATAGTGTTGTTTGTTTATGAATTGATGACTTTTATTAAGATTTGTGGAATAATTTTAGTGAAAGACAGCTTTCGCTTGGTTTTATTATTATATATATATATATATATATATATACATATATATATATATACATAGTGTATTTATCCACATATATAATAAAAATCATTTACCCTAATATATATATATATATATATAAATATATATATATATATATATATATCTTATCACGATGAGCGACAACAAGTCGGAAACGACAATATCCCACAAACTGGCCAAACTGCCAGGTAATAGTTAAAAAGGATCAGAGGATGGTAAGGATTGAACCTGTGTGCGTGCATATCTATCAAAACATTTACCCGTCAATTTTGACGGGACGTGTACACTAGCGTATAAATGTGTATACATACTGTACATATAAAGACAGATAGATATAGTTAAATAGATACAGTATAATGTCCGATACCTATAGCAAAATCAACGGGATATCTTTAACAGCATAAAAGATTTTCTATTCACGCACCCTCTCGAAAATTACCCGAGATAAAGATAGATAATGACAAGTGCGTCCTTATCTCGGTCCATCCATTGTCTCAATTAATTTTCTATGGATCTATTTGTCGAAGAGAGAGAGAGAGAGAGAGAGAGAGAGAGAGAGGTGATTCAGTGCGTGAGTCGAAAAGTATAGATGGGAGAGAAGGATGATTAAAGGCCTGGACAGAGAGAGAGAGAGAGAGAGAGAGAGAGAGAGAGAATGTGTAAAAAGGAAGAGTTATACAGTTACAAGAAACAAACACTGAAAGAGGAGGATTTTGCAAGAGAGAGAGAGAGAGAGAGAGAGAGAGAGAGAGAGAGAGAGAGAATGTGTAAAAAGGAATAGTTATAGAGACATTACAAGAAACAAACATGAGTCGAAGAGTATAGATGAGAGAGAAGGATAATGTAAGGCCTGGACGGAGTGGGGGATATTGAGGAAAATAAAGAGAGAGAGAGAGAGAGAGAGAGAGAGAGAGAGAGAGAGAGGTGATTCACCGCGTGAGTCGAAGAGTAAAGATGAGAGAGAAGGATGATGAAAGGCCTGGACGGAGTGGGAGATATTGAGGAAAATAAACAGGGAGAGAGAGAGAGAGAGAGAGAGAGAGAGAGAGAATGTGTAAAAAGGAATAGTTATAGAGACATTACAAGAAACAAACATGAGTCGAAGAGTATAGATGAGAGAGAAGGATAATGTAAGGCCTGGACGGAGTGGGGGATATTGAGGAAAATAAAGAGAGAGAGAGAGAGAGAGAGAGAGAGAGAGAGGTGATTCACCGCGTGAGTCGAAGAGTAAAGATGAGAGAGAAGGATGATGAAAGGCCTGGACGGAGTGGGAGATATTGAGGAAAATAAACAGGGAGAGAGAGAGAGAGAGAGAGAGAGAGAGAGAAAGAGAGAGAGAGAGAGAGAGAGTTACACGAAACAGACACTGAGAGAGGAGGATTTTGCAAGAGAGAGAGAGAGAGAGAGAGAGAGAGAGAGACCATATCTTCACAAGGGCTACCTTATCGTTAGGAGGATGTGCGGAGATACCTGTTATCTGAACACACGTGTGACCAATCAATCAATCTCTCTAATTGTTTGCATGTATAGCGTGTTTGTTTACATGTCTTGAGCGTGTTCGGATGACTGCAAATAATTCTAAGTCTACTGTGTTCTAACCCTCTGTTGTTTTGATTAGGGGAAGTTGTTGCGACTGAAGGGAGAAGGCCAGGCTGTCTAGGGGCATGTAGTTGTTTTCATAAATTATGTTGTCGTATATGTATGAATATACAGTAAGTATGTATGTATGTATGTATGTATATGTATACTGTGTATATATATATATATATATATATTAACAAATATATAAATGTGTGTACATGTATAGATATATGTGTATGTATATATAAACAATACATACATACATACATACATATATACATACATAATATATATATATATATATATATTAAGGAATATATAAATGTGTGTACATGTATAGATATATGTGTATGTATATATAAATGGCCTGTCACTGTCTTAGATTAGAGTTCTTTTCCTTGATTGCACACCCGGACACGCTGTTCAACATTATCTATCATCACTAATCTTCGAAGTATGGAAGATCTGTAGTGCAAAATACAATCAGGTAAATAACTGTAATAAAGGCTGTATCAACTGCTGTATTAATATGATATAATAAAAAAGGCGGAGTTGAGTCAAGAGGCAAAAAGATTAGGGCTACTATAGAGTTGACAATACTCAACTAAAACCAATCACCTTTTAAATACTAAGCTGGATTTTGATGTATAATTAATTTGCTGAAAATTACATTTGCAGAGGTAGGTACCCTATGACGTCACACAGTCAGTAATAGTGAATTTTGTTTGCATATTACCGTAAAATTTTCCTTTAGAATGAGAAAAAGTAAATAACTGTGAAAATATTATATCAATTGAAAGTTCGTGAAATGTGCAAGATGACTTACACGTAAATTTCAAATTAATAAATGTTTATTTTATTGTTACTCTTCTTAAAATATTTTATATTTTTTTTCCTTTCCTCATTGGGCTATTTTCCCTGTTGGAGCCCCTGGGCTTATAGCATCCTGCTTTCCCAACTAGGGTTGTAACTTAGCAATTAATAATAATAATAATAATAATAACAATAATAATAATAATAATAAAATTCATTTGAAAAGCGCATAAGTGTGATCGTAAAATTAGTGAACCGGTATATACAATATATATATATATATATATATATATATATATATATATATATATATATATATATATACTGTATATATATATATATATACATATATATATATATATATATATATATATATATATATATATATATATGTATATATATATATATATATATATATATATATATATACATATATATATATATATATATATATATATATATATGTGTGTGTGTGTGTGTGTGTGAATGCATAAGCCTATATATGTATAAAATCTACATATAGTACCGGTATATGTATATACTGTAAATATGAATGTATACTTATATACATATGCAATATGTCAATAAAAATATACATCTATGATTAAACACGAACTATTGTATATAGATACACAAACCATTAAGAACAAAAGTAATTGAAAATACATCATATATAAACACAAATCCGTTTCGACCTCATTTTCCAAGTGATGAAGCCAATGAAAATCTGCATATATATATATATATTATCTTTTTTTTTTTTTTTTTTTGAGGTGGGGAGGTTAGGAGGGACCCATTGGGAGGGATAATGTTCGTTCGGTACCAAATGAAAAATCTCTTCGAATATATATGTAAAAGTATTTTCACTCGTTTAGAAAAAATGCGTTCTGAATCTATTCAGTTTCGGAGACTATTATTATTATTATTATCATTATTATTATTATTATTACTTCCTAAGCTACAATCCTTGTTTGAAAAGCAGAATGCTATAAGCCCAAGGGCCCCATCAGGGAAAATAGCCCAGTGAAGAAAGGAAACCAGAAAAAATGAAATATTTTAAGAACAGTAACAGCATTAAAATAAATATTTCCTATATAAAATATAAAAATTTTAACACAAGAGGAAGAGAAATTAGATAGAATAGTGTGCCCCAGTGTACCATCAAGCAAGAGAACTCTAACCCAAGACAGTGGAAAACCATGGTACAGAGGGTATGGCACTATCTAAGAAAAGAGAACAATGGGTTGATTTTGGAGTGTGCTTCTCCTACAAGAGCAGCTTGCCATAGCCAAAAAGTCTCTTCTACCCTCACCAAGAAGAAAGTAGTCAATGAACAATTGTAGAACAGTAGTTAACCCCTTGAGAGAAGAATTGTTTGGTAATCTCACTATTTTCAGAAGTATGAAGACAGAGGAGAATCTGTAAAGAACAGGCCAGACTATTCAGTTTATGTGCAGGCAAAGGGAAAGTGAACCGTAACCAGAAAGAAGGATCCAATGTAGTACTGTCTGGCCAGTCAGATGACCCCATAACTCTCTAGCGGTAGTATCTCAGCGGGTGGCTGGTGCCCTGGTGTATTTTTTGTATAGGGGTGCATAGGTATCTCAGGGGTAGGGTTGGGCCATGGGACATAGGGGGGAGCCAGGGGTTGAATATATATTGATTTAAATAAATATCATTTTGTACATCAACTTATAATCTCATTTAAAGATTTGGGGAGATATGTGCTTATATACAAGCAATCATCAGATAATACATACATACGTAATTATGGCATATAAGTATATTGGTAACTGAAAAAGATTCATCAGTTAAAACATACAAACATACACACACCCACACACACACAATTTTATAAATATATATATATATATATATATATATATATATATGTATATATATACTGTATATATATGAATATATATACATATATATACATATATATATGCATATATATACATATATATACATATATATATATATATATATATATATATATATATATATATATATCCATCGGCCAATAAGTCTTAACAAAAAATCCCACCTTCAAGGGGAGAGAGAGAGAGAGAGAGAGAGAGAGAGAGAGAGAGAGAGAGAGAGAGAGAGAGAGAGAGAGAGAGAGAGAGATGATCTAGTTATCTGCTTGGATTTTACCAGGATATGTCTCAATTCAAACGATCACTGACGTCAAAGGTTAACAACATGGGATTAAAGAAAACTGAATACCTTAATGGATACATTTCAAGAGATATATTAAATTAAATCATAAAGTGACGTCACGATATTAAAGTCATTAACGCAGCAAAGGTGAGGCACGGAGGATCCGTCAATATTATGCATATAAAGATGAAAATCTTGAGCTTTTCAGAGTGCAGAACACCGTAAAGGTATTGTTATTATATCATTATCTGTGCATAGAAATACTTTCTCTCTCTCTCTCTCTCTCTCTCTCACAATATTTTCTTTTCCTAATAATGTCGTAATATGCATTATTCAATGGCAAATTCTCTCTCTCTCAATATTTTCTTTTCCTAATAACGTCGTAATATGTAATGTTCAATGGCAAATTCTCTCTCTCTCTCTCTCTCTCTCTCTCTCTCTCTCTCTCTCTCTCTCTCTCTCTCTCTCTCTCTCTCTCTCTCTCAATATTTTCTTTTAGACTAACGTAATATTTAAACTCTCTCTCTCTCTCTCTTTCAATATTTTCTTTTTTACTAACGTAATATTCAATGAAAAACTCTCTCTCTCTCTCTCTCTCTCTCTCTCTCTCTCTCTCTCTCTCTCTCTCTCTCTCTCTCTCTCTCTCTCTCTCTCTCTCTACAAAATAAATTCCACATAAACAGAAAAATTTATAACCAAACCACTTTTTTCCTTTTTTTTTCCTGCACCGAAATTTGTGCTTCCTGAATATTAGATTCCGTTAATTTTTCTAGTCTATTCTCATGAATTTTCTCGACAGTTCCAAACCACCTCACTACACCTTGGCCTATTCTATTAATTACCGAATCACTTCTACTTGTCATCGCCATTTCTCGATCTTTTTCAACATTATTAACAACACAAACTATTCATCTTTAAAACATTTACATTCAATATCCATAACGTCTTTTGATGTGGTATAGTTGAAACATCATACTGTAGACAATCATACATCTATTTTCATACACTCGTCAATTATCCATCCCTTCATTCATTGCATTCCTACAGGAATCAATCAATCTATTCTTCATTCGGGCTTAAGTTTACAATGAGCATATTATTCTTGCTTTCATCAGACTCTGTAGTTCCTCTTCCCTATCACCATTAAATCACCAGAATTTTACTTTTCATTCAAGATCCATTTCCTTATAGCACAAAAGTTTTATTGCAATAAGAAAATGAAATATAGCGTTAACTTTGTATGACCACAGAAATGTATATATATTATATATACATATATTTCTACATATAAATATACAATAAATATATATACATAGAAATATAAATATGTATATACAGTATATATATATATACATATATATACATATATATATATATATATATATATATATATATATATATATATATATATATATATATATATATATATATATATATATATATATTTATGCGTGAGTGAGGATATACATATTTAATGCTTCCTGATCTGTTTTTATTGCTATGCATGGAGTTATGATTCATAGAAAATGCTCGTGCGTTATGAAAAAATGGAAATATAAATGGAAATATATATATATATATATATATATATATATATATATATATATATGTATGTATATATATATATATATATATATATATATATATATATATATATATATATGTATGTATACTGTATATAAAGCATATATACTGTATATACACATACACACATATATATAATATATATATATATATATATATATATATATATATATATATATATATATATATATATATATATATATACATGTGTGTGCGTGTGTATAAATGCGTCTATCCAAAGATAAGAAACAAAGATTACAGACTCATTCAAACTGTACCTGCTACATCATTTGAAGCCATGTCAATTGATTATAACTGACTGCTAGAACAGTTGTAGTTACCAGACAGTTTCATCAGGGCACTGTTGCTCTAGGAGCTACCAGTGCCTTTGGTCAGTCATAGCAGCACATGAATAATTCTAGCTTCGATTGCCCTCTTATCCTTGGGACTTCCACACGCCCCTGGGGACTTCCCCACATCCCTGGGGACTTACCCACACCCCTGGAGACTTACCCACGACACTGAGGACTTATCCGGGCCTACAGGGACTTTCCCACGACCCTGGGAACTTACCCAAGTCTCTTGGAACTTACCAACGCCACTGGGGACTTACCCAAACCCCGGGGGACTTCCCCACACCCCTGTGGACTTACCCATCCCCCTGGGGACTTACTCACGCCCCTGGGGACTTAATCACGCCCATAGGGACTTTCCCAAGACCCTGGAGACTTACCCAAGCCCCTGGGAACTTACCCACGCCACTGGGGGCTTACCCAAGCCCCTTGGAATTTACCCACGCACTGGAGACTTACCCAAGCCCTGGGGACTTGCCCACACCCCTGAGGACGTACCCACACCCCTGGGAGCTTACACATCCCCCTGGGGACTTACTCACGCCACTGGGGACTTACCCAAGCCCCTGGAAATTTACCCACGCACTGGAGACTTACCCAAGCCCTGAGAACTTGCCCACACCCCTGGGGACTTACCCATCCCCCTGGGGACTTACCCATCCCCCTGGGGACTTACTCACGCCCTTGGGGACTTACCCACGCCCATGGGGACTTTCCCAAGCCTCTGGGAACTTACCCACGCCACTGGGGACTTACCTAAGCCCCTGGTAATTTTCCCAAGCCTTGAGGACTTACCCACGCCCCTGAGGACGTACCCACATTCCTGTGTAAATCTTTACGGCCCTGGGTAACTCCCCACGCCCCTGGGAACTTACCCAAACCACTAGGTACTTTCCCACCTATGGTTAAGATACGAGAACGTGATAGAAAGGCCTCTTTTTTGCTTATTGGTAATTTGAATACTCACCATAGAGAGTGTTTAAAATCTGTTTCTCCAACTGGTTGCCAGGGCTTAGGAGTTTTTGGACTTTGCTTCTGAAACAAATTATAATTGAGGCCACCCACAGGTCTGGTAACTGCTTGAACCTTGTATACAATTTATTCCCTATTGTTAAAACAAGCAAGTTGGTCCTTCAATTGAGACGTCAGATCATGCCTTGGTTTCTTTGGTAATTAAGACAGAGCAGTCTGTTCCAGACATAGTATGCTCTTGTAATGGCATTTTGGGTGATCTTTCGCAATTCAATTGAGCGCAAATGTATAGAAGGGTTGGATTCTGTTTTCTTCTTAAATGAGACTCTCGTCAAAATAATCTATTAGAGTATCACTCCTCGTGTGTTAAAATCCCGAATAAAGGATAATCCCAGGTTTAATTGCGATTGTAGTAGACACTTATTTAGAGAAATAGGAACACTATCATCTTTGGAAAGGTAGCAGATCAGATTTGACTTGGAACTGCCATACTCAGCTCAGAGCTTTTGCTCAGAAAGTTCCGGCTTCAACTGAAAAGGAATACAATTTGATCATAAAACAAACCCTTTCTGGTACAACCCAGGAGCACAATAGGTGTGCTACTCTCAAATCTGCACTCTTTGTAGTAGATTTAGCTGTTCCACCTTTATTTAGACCAGATGGTTCCGTCACTCAGTGCCCAAAGGAAAAGATAATCCTTTAGGCTGACATAAACTATGTTTATAATATATACATGAAATATCTGTTTTAATGTTTTTAATGTTTTTAAAATATTTCACTTTTTTTGTTCATTACTTCTCTTGTATTTTGTTTATTTCCTTTCCTCACTGAGCTATTTTTCCCTGCTGGAACCCTTGGGCTCATAGCATCATGCTTTTCCAACTAGGGTTGTAGCTTAGATAACAATAATAATAATAATAATAATAATAATAATAATAATAATAATAATAATAATAATAATAATAATAATAATAATAATAATGTTACAGTAAGCAGAATAATGAGAAACAAGTCAATCTTCCTAAATCCAGTTTTTATGAGGCTGAACTAACTTGTATAGTTTTCAGTAAAATTGAAAGTCTTACAGGGTCCTGATGCTTATGAAGGTATAGATCCAAATGGTACTTTTTCCTCAGTTTTTCAAAAAAACAGCAGATTTATAAACCCCTAAGTTGTCTGTTGTTATTCACATATAAGGAAGAAAAGATAGAGATGGATAAGGCATATTTTATGAAGGAAAGAAGAGTTAATCCAAGATGTACTTGAATGGAAGCCGCTGGGCAGGAGAGGACGTGGTAGACCAAAAGAAATGTGGCTGATGACAATGCGCACAAAGGTCGGACCTGAGAATTAGGTTGAGCGCAGAGATATGGCACAGAAAAGAGACATTTGACGGGAATTAATTGAGGCCCTCCCTGTGCATCCAGTGGATGCCTGAGGTTTAAGATAAGAAGAAGAATTCTACGTGGGGATACCTTAATGCGGTGTAAGGGTTTGTGTATCGCCAAGACCAGCAAAACTTTAATAGGCAGGGACACCTATACTAGGTTGGTTTGCGATCAGATGAAAATCTCCCACCATAGAAAATTCGCACTGGACAGCGTGGTGATAAAATCAGGCCAAACCGCAGACACACACATTGTATATATATATATATATATATATATATATATATATATGTGTATATATATACATTTGTATATATATGCATATATACATATACTGTATATGCATATATATATATATATATATATATATATATATATATATATATATATATATATATATATATATACATGTCTCTCTCTCCCTCTATATATACTGCATATATTGGCATAAAACTCACAGGAAAGTGATTTTCAAATGCAAGAAAAAAAACTACGAGGAAAAATACAACCACAATAATTATTTTCAAGACATCACCTAGAAAACCACCACATTACCATAGATTTAACAACGTAAATGTTAAATTGCTGTTATGAAAGAATCTAAAAATAACTGAAAAACAAAAAAGGAGCAAATGCATCAAAGAAAAGAAGTCTTTGAATGACACTTGATGTATTCGGGTGATCATCTCACAACGCCGCGGAAAACTGGTTCCATTTCTTAAGTCTTTCAATTCCATGATAGAATAACTACATCTATTTAATACTTTTTTCATGAAAACAAATGAAAGAAATGCGAATAAAGATGGCCGATTCACAGGCAAAAGATACCCAGATAACAGATAGGTTATACATTTGTATGCATCTACATACATCATGTAAGAGAAAGAAATGGACATGGGCAGGACATATAATGAGAATGACAGACCATAGATGAACACAGAGAATATCAGAATGGGTCCCTAGAGATTGCAAGACAAGCATGGGAAGGAAAAGACGATGGATTGACGAACTAAGGATGTTTACGGGTGTGGATTAGCATAGAATAACCATAAACAGACACAAATGGAAGGATATGTCTGAGGTCTTTGTTTTGCAGTGGACTGAAGATGATGATGGCATACATTAAATGTCAATTTTGTATTGTAATCCTTGAGCTTGTATACTGTACATACAAGCGGGTGTTCAGTCAAATTCAATAGTCCACAGTCACCGACCATCACTTTTGCAGTAGAGAGAATGCTTTAAGTTCACGTTTGGAATTGTCGAACTTTTTTATTTGACTGTACAGTACATTAACATAGATAGATAGCCAGATATACAGCTAGATAGATATATGAACAAAAATAAATTCAATTAGTTAGAGAGATAAACAGCTAGATAAATATATGAACAAAAACAAACCAAATTAGATAGATAGATAGACAAACAACTACATATATATACGAATAAAAACAAACCCAATTTGAAAGATAGATAGATATACAGCCAGATAGATATATGAACAAAATCAAACCCAATTAGATAAAGAGATAGAGAGATATACAGCTAGATAGATATATAAATAAAAACAAACCCAATTAGATAGATAGATAGAGAGATAAACAGCTAGATAGATATATGAACAAAAACAAACCTAATTAGATAGATATATAGATACCTTATACAGCTAGATAGATATATGAACAAAAACAAATCCAATTAGATAGATATAGAGATAAACAGCTAGATAGATATATGAACGAAAACAAACCCAATTAGATAGATATATAGATATACAGCTAGATAGATATATGAACGAGAACAAACCCAATTAGATAGATAGAGAGATAAACAGCTAGATAGATATATGAACGAAAACAAACCCAATTAGATAGACAGAGATAAACAGCTAGATAGATATATGAATAAAAACAAACCCCCTTAGATAGATAGATATATAAATAAAAACAAACCCCATTAGATCGATAAATAGACAGATAGAGAGAAAAATACAATATTGCTTGTTGATATCCCAAACACTACCATTAAAATGTCCGCATTAACGAGTCAAAATCATTCCCATACAAACGCTGATTGGCTAACTGGTTTCGTATTACGAACTGGTGTCACAATAACGATGGTCATAGAAGCTGCGATCTAAATTTGTGAATTTATGGGTAAAATATGTGCCGTTAGTCTTTTGACCTTTGTAAATAAAGGTCAAATCGTATTCCTTCTAGAATGAGAAAAAATTTTAATTCAAGAAGTCGCGGGTATAAATAATAATGAATAATAATAATAGGTAATAAAATAATGAATAATAAGGAAATGATACGCAAATCCAAGCATATGCTTCGATCATTTGCATATTTCCAAATGACGCACTCAAATGGGTCAGATTTCAGCTGAATTTTCTTATATAACAAAATAAGAGACTTGATGGGAGTAGGTAAGAAGATGACATGATGTTACAATGAGGGGGGGGGGGAGTATGGAGGAGTTGATGAAGGTGAGAGGTGGGAGGTACATAAACCCCTTCACCCTCCCCCCACCCCCCTACCCAAACGTCTTTTAGATGATACCCTAAAGGCATGGGATCTTTGTTCAGTATCGGACATTGTCATTATCTTGATGATCATGTAGCTAAATGTTTTGATTTTTATCATTGAAGTAAGTGTATAATAATAATAATAATAATAATAATAATAATAATAATAATAATAGCATTAATAATAACAATAATAATAGTAGTAATAATAATAATAAAGTATCATTCAATTAGTAATAACAGAAAAATTATATTGATAAAAACGACGTATTATAGTAACATCAAAATAATACCATTAATAAAAGCCAGCCATAAACATTTATGATAATAATACCGCTAACAATAGAAATGATAAATAATATTAAGTTATAAATACGTATCAAATAACAATAATTAAAAATAATAGGATTGGGGAATAACAGAGTGGCATAATATCAGCAACAATAGAAATAATAAACAATTTTAAGTTATAAATATTATTTATCAGGAATAAATAAAAAACATATGAAAAATTAATAACAGAGTGGTCATCCAAAATACTTCATTAATTCAATAGCTGTGGCTACACTAGAACACCAATTTAGAATACCAGTTCCAGCCCATTAATGGGGTACACAAAATAATAAGCAATATCAAACTATAGAAATATTTATCAAACAACAGTTATAAGTCATAGGAAAGATGAATACCAGAGTGGTCATCGAAAACACTCCATTAATTCAATAGCAGGAGCAACACTAGAACACCAGTTTAGAATACTATTTTAGAATACCAATTTCAACCCATTGATGATCACGAAATAAGCAATATTAAATTATCAAACAAGAATAATAAAATAATAAAAAATCATAAGAAAGATGAACAACAGAGTGGTCATCAAAAACACTTCATTAATTCAATAGTTGGAGCTACACTAGAACACCAGTTTAGAATACTATTTTAAAATACCAATTTCAACCTATTGATGATCACGAAATAAGCAATATTAAATTATAATAAAAGATCATAGGAAAGATGAATACAAGAGTGGTCATCAAAACACACTCAATTAATTCAATAGTTGGAGCAACACTAGAACACCAGTTTAGAATACTAATTTAGAATACCAATTCCAGCCCATTGATGATCACGAAATAAGAAATCTCAAATTATAATAAAAAATCATAGGAAAGATATACAACAGAGTGGTCATAAAAAACACTTCATTAATTCAATAGTTGGAGCAATACTAGAACACCAGTTTAGAATACTAATTTAGAATACCAATTCCAGCCCATTAATGCGTCCCAATTAGCCTTACCTGGCGACGGAGTGGACAGTCCAACCACGGTCAGAAGAATCGCCGATATCAGTAATCTAACTACCATGATGGATCCTTTGGTCTCGTGATTGTTTTCACCATTGCATCTTGGAGAGATAAAGAGCCAGACTGGGAATCGAGAGATATCGGCTTTCTCTCTCTATCTCTGTCTCTCTCTCGACAAAGTCTCTTTAAGCCTTATATCATCTCTCTTATCCGTGATATTCTATGAAGAGAATACTACGATCTATATTCCTGATTCTTTTAAAACAAACACTCGCTCAGTTTAGAGGGAATTTTCACGATGCATCAGCAGCATTTAGTAGTTGCCCTGGTTAAATGCACGCACAGTGAAATTCCGTAATAATAAATGCGTTAATCCAAAATCACTTCCTCACAGCTTGAACGTTTGTGCGTAGTGTAGAGGTCAGCCTTGCCATGCCCTCCAAAAAAATCGCAGGAGTTGATTTGCTATTCATTCGTAATTCTTCGAGTAAGCAATTTCGAGTCGTGGCTTATGTTAATCGTTAAATTGTCCCGTGTTTTTCCTCGGTTCAGAACTGATTTGTCACTCGTTTCCAATGAAAATGGGGCTCGAATCGTGAAGAAAAGGAAGTAGAGGAAGGGATTTGAAAAGGGAGGAAACCAAAAAGAAAAAAGAAAGGGCTAGTTTCCGAACGACAGTGATAGCAAAAAACGGAACAGGGTGGCTGTCAAACACCAAAAACGCGTCCTATCTCTTTATCGC
>NC_090744.1:100781642-100783482 GCF_036898095.1 Palaemon carinicauda
AAAAACGACACAAGACACATTCACCCTTTAAATGCTAACTTAAATAAAAGTAAGTACTTATTCACATACTTATATGTATGTCATAAGTAGCTTATATCAAGTAAATAAGGAATGGGGTTGAATGTATCATCAATCAGAGAGGAAAGATTGATTGACTTATTAAGTACGGATGAAGGGAGATGTTCAGTGGTCGTGACCTGACTTATTCAGGTGAGAGAACGTCGTAGCAAACGTGTTGTAACGTTTTGCATAAGAAAACGATACGTACAAATTCATTCAATCATTTTGCATTAGAGAGAGAGAGAGAGAGAGAGGAGAGAGAGAGAGAGAGAGAGAGAGAGAGAGAGAGAGAGAGAGAGAGAGAGAGAGAGAGGAGATGAATACCACAAATCCTAATAGAATAAATAAAAATTTTCTTACTTTGTGTGTGTGTGAGAGAGAGAGAGAGAGAGAGAGAGAGAGAGAGAGAGAGAGAGAGAGAGAGAGAGAGAGAGATGAATACCACCAGATCCTAATAGAATAAAAATTTTCTTAATTTGTGTGTGTAAGAGAGAGAGAGAGAGAGAGAGAGAGAGAGAGAGAGAGAGAGAGAAGAGAGAGGATGAGAGAGAGAGAGAGAGGAGAGTTTACGAAAAAATACCATAAAACCTAATAAAATTTATCATTATTTTGTCTAAAGAACCAAAGTTACAAAGAACATATCAAACATTTTTTAAGTATATTAAATTTTCCTCGAGCACCCGGAAGGAAATCTAATAACCGTTTATTAAACGAGATATCAGATCTCTCTCTCTCTCTCTCTCCTCTCTCTCATCTCTCCTCTCTCTCTCTCTCTCTCTCTCTCTCTCTCACTTAGCTATACAATGTTTCATATACGCCTTACTTTCAATCTCTTTATACATATACGTAATTTTAAGTCTCTCTCTCTCTCTCTCTCTCTCTCTCTCTCTCTCTCTCTCTCTCTCCTCTCTCCTCTCTCTCTCTCATTCTCTCTCTCTCTCTCTCTCTCTCTCTCTCTCTCTCTCTCTCTCTCTCATATATATTTTGCTTCACAATGTTTCGCCTACGACCTACTTTCAATATCTTTATACATGTGTATGATTTTAAGTGGCTCTCTCTCTCTCTCCTCTCTCTCTCTCTCTCTCTCTCTCTCTCTCTCTCTCTCTCTCTCTCTCTCTCTCTCTCTTAGCTATACAATGTTTCGTATACGCCTTACTTTCAATCTCTTTATACATATACGTAATTTTAAGTCTCTCTCTCTCTCTCTCTCTCTCTCTCTCTCTCTCTCTCTCTCTCTCTCTCTCTCTCACTTAGCTATACAATGTTTCATATACGCCTTACTTTCAATCTCTTTATACATATACGTAATTTTAAGTCTCTCTCTCTCTCTCTCTCTCTCTCTCTCTCTCTTCTCCTCTCTCTCTCTCTCTCTCTCTCTCTCATATATTTTGCTTCACAATGTTTCGCCTACGACCTACTTTCAATATCTTTATACATGTGTATGATTTTAGGTGGCTCTCTCTCTCTCTCTCTCTCCTCTCCTCTCCTCTCTCTCTCTCTCTCTCTCTCTCTTAGCTATACAATGTTTCGTATACGCCTTACTTTCAATCTCTTTATACATATACGTAATTTTAAGTCTCTCTCTCTCTCTCTCTCTCTCTCCTCTCTCTCTCTCTCTCTCTCTCTCTCTCTCTCTCACTTAGCTATACAATGTTTCATATACGCCTTACTTTCAATCTCTTTATACATATACGTAATTTTAAGTCTCTCTCTCTCTCTCTCTCTCTCTCCTCTCTCTCTCTCTCTCTCTCTCTCTCTCTCTCTCTCTCATATATTTTGC
>NC_090744.1:100783982-100788982 GCF_036898095.1 Palaemon carinicauda
CATATATTTTGCTTCACAATGTTTCGCCTAAGACCTACTTTCAATATCTTTATACATGTGTATGATTTTAAGTGGCTCTCTCTCTCTCTCTCTCTCTCTCTCTCTCTCTTAGCTATACAATGTTTCGTATACGCCTTACTTTCAATCTCTTTATGCATATACGTAATTTTAAGTCTCTCTCTCTCTCCTCTCTCTCTCTCTCTCTCACTTAGCTATACAATGTTTCATATACGCCTTACTTTCAATCTCTTTATACATATACGTAATTCTAAGTCTCTCTCTCTCTCTCTCTCTCTCTCTCTCTCCCGGCGTCAATGACCTTAGATGTCAGGATGCCTGAAAACTTTAAATCATTCATTCTCTCTCTCTCTCTCTCTCTCACTTAGCTATAAGCTATACAATATTTCGTATACGCCTTACTTTCAATCTCTTTATACATATACGTAATTTTAAGTCTCTCTCTCTCTCTCTCTCTCTCTCTCTCTCTCTCTCAATATCCGAACCAGGAAAGGACTCGTTCAACCGGTAAAGGTATGCAGTTAAATTGTGCAAGCGATCGCTTTGAGATCGGAAACCCTTTTCGTTTACTTGGAGAGCATTTCTGTTATTCACTTTTTTCAAACACCATTAAAAAAAAAAAAAAAAAAAAAAAAAAAACTTTCGCTTAACTCTGTTATGAACAAGATAATTACAAGACGTTCAGAATGCTTTGAAATCAGCAAAGCCTTTTTTTCTAGTGATTTTTTAAACAAGTTTCACCCTGGTGGATTGAATCAGCGCGGAATATTTCCGCATGTCGGCTTTTTTTCCGTGCGGTTCGTCTGCATCAGCACAGAATACAGTCAACTTTGGTTTGCTCGAGATGAAGAACGTAAAGAGAGTAATCTTTGTGTATATGTGAACAGGGTGCTAAATGTTTGTTTATGTTCTGTGAAATATAATCATGTTCATAGTGTACCTCTGTTATTACAGTGTATAATAATAATAATAATAATAATAATAATAATAATAATAATAATAATAATAATAATAATAATAAAATAATAATAAAAATAATAATAATAATAATAATAATAATAATAATAATAATAATAATAATAATAATAATAATAAATAGAATGATTATAATCAGTATTTTAATAATAATAATAATAATAATAATAATAATAATAATAATAATCATTATTATAATAATAATAATAATAATAATAATAATAATCATTATTATTATTATTATTATTATTATAATAATAATAATAATAATAATAAGACAATTCGTATTAATCACTGAACAATTGCAGCAGTCAATAAGTGCCAACTCTCTGCAACAACAGAATCCTGACTACCGCACGGGGGTAAAATTTCCCATCTGAAGGACACCACAGACTTCTTAAGTATTGTAAACAGTGTGGCACCGCACGGATTAGCAGTGCATGCCGCGGTTAACAAATAACTATTGTCCTGATATTCTTCCGCACGGACATCATGCGAAGGGCCTAATTGATCTACATTGATTTCTAAACCGCCAGAAACGAAACGGCACGATTTCAATCCGCTCATAGATAAGTCTCATGTCACATAGTTTGAAAATTGAATTAGGAAGGTGAAGTAGGATCCCGCGTGAGTTACGTATTTGTGTATGCACGGAAAAATCAGGTACAAGATGAGGAACATGAAACTATTACAACGTCCGCTTAGTGCATACATTCGTGCGGAATAGCCTAGCCTTCATTACTCGGACATTGTAAACTTGCTGAATGAAGAAAACCCAATAGATCTTTGTAATTATGTATATGAAAGCTTGGATTTCTATAAGAACTAATTATAATAAATAGATTTGGAGTGGTATTACTATGTTATTAATCGGAATTTGTTTGCTTGCTTATATATTATTGTGGACATAATATTTTTGCTAAAGCAAATCTGTCTTGTCCAAGATTATTGTATGCAATTTACATAGTAAATGATGTATCTTTACCTTTATAATTTTTGTAATATTAAGTCAATAAAGTAATAATAATGAAGCGGGCCTTGGTGAACCTTCCATAAGTCCCTCTTCACAGACCATAAGAACAAATTTAGCACCCTGTTTATTTTATATACAAAGACCAGTCTCTTCTTTACGTCCTCCATCTCAAACAAACACCATGGGCATTGGTCAATTGTTTCAGTGGGATTATGAGTCAACTCACTCTAAGACACCAATATTACATAGTGTTTTGATCTTCGCGGGTGTCTCTGTTTCTAAACCGCCGCGATGACGGAGGGCTGACTGTGTGTGTGTATATATATATATATATATATATGACACCAATATTACAGTGTTTTGATCTTTGCGGGTGTCTGTTACCAAACCCCCGCCATAACGGAAGGCTGACACACACGCATAATATATATATATATTATATATATATGTATATATATATGTAGATATAGATATATATACTTATATATAAATATATAAATATATATATATATATATATATATATAAATATAGATATATATATACATATATATAAATATATAAATATATATATATATATATATATATATATTTATATATTTATATATATATTTATATATATATCTATATATTTATATATTTATATATATATATATATATATATATATACATATATATATATATAGTGTCCAGAAGTGTATCGACACCTTATAGTCTCAGCTTTTGCCATTGTTTTCTCTTACTTAAGTTCAACAAAAGAAAAACTATTGTCAAGGGGATTGATAGTTACTAATATTTTTAGTGGTATATGAGGTGTTTATTATTATTAGTAGTAGTATTAATAGTATCATTACTATCAATATTATTGTTGTTCTTATACTGTAGACTATCAACAGGGTAGTGTTGTGTGGCTATTAGCTAAATATATCAAGAACATGTGAGCCGATTATAATAACTATTATTCCTAATCAACAGGGTTTTTAAGAAGCTCTCTCGTAGCAATTCTATTTAGTGTTATTAACTAAGGTTTTTTAGTATTTGAAGACATTGGTATTTTGATCAGTGAGATATTACTGTCGGCGGTCTAAACAAATTCTCCTTTTTCTTAACGCTGGAGATGAAGATATGATCATACATCATGTTTTCTTTTTCTAATCTTTCTATTTTTTATTCTTTTTTATTTTTAGCACATCAGAGTTATATCTACATTTAAATATCATGAATTCATACACAGACGGGTTTTATGATATTCATTAGTTTTTTATTCTTGTTGTTATCAATATTATTACGCATATTGAAACACTAATAATAACAATAATATTAATGTTACCATAGGTCTGTTTCTATTGCTAATAATCTTAGAATAATTCCTATGGCCCTTTTCTGAACTATTACCTTTAATAGCCTCATCTATCTAAAAAAAAAAAAAAAGCACAATGAGGCTGCAACTCCAGACACTTGTTTGGCAGAAAGCCACCAGCCAATTAAACCCCCCCCCCCACATACACACACACACAAACAAATACACATTCGAGCTAAGAATTAAAAGACCTTGAATTCATACACAGTCACTAAGTAGAGTGCTTTCAATATTTGAAAATCATTCGATAGCTTTCATGAACACATGTGTCAAGAGATTTACATCTGTGTAGCAATTTGGTTATCATGAAGCAAACTTTGATCCTTAGGACGTTATATAAAGTTCCCAAGTAAAATCAAGGCCTTATTCTACCTGTATATAGGGTAATGGTGGGAGATGCTAGGCCTGGGCTGGATAACGAAAACTCAAAATATTTAGTTAATTTCCTATAGATAATTTTTATACACATACACAAACAGTATGTATAAGGATACATATTGTTTAATATTTTCATACTTTAATGAAGGATAAGACATCCATACGAACATCCATACATACATACATTTTCATATTCTATTGAATTACATACATACATACACATACATGCATACATACATACAATTCCATATTCTAATGAAGTATAGAAAGCAAATATACATTCATATATACATACATTTTCATATTCTAATGAAGTATAAAGAATATACATACATACATACACACATACATACATACATACATTTTCATATACTAATGACGTATAAATTATATACACACATACATTTATACAAAACGGAGTTGAAAATAACGTACGATTTGATGATCAGTAAAATAGAAATAGATAGATTAATATAGAAAATAAATTTCCATTAATATAGAAAACAGATTACCATTATATCAATAACAACAATAACCCGAAACAAAGAAAAAATTATCGTAGCTTTGCAACAACAATAATAAACTACAAAACAACAAAATGAAAGTTTTTTGCAATAATTACCCCTTTGGTGGAATCACCATTGTTTAGTTGATAATACACTTAGAAATTCAAGAATTTTATTCTATTTGTGCAGATTCATTTCATGAAATCTCAGCTATTTATGCAACTGATTTCATGCAACCTCATCTATGCAGACTGATGTCATGCAATCTCGTCTATTTATGCAGATTGATTTCATGCAATCTCATCTATGCAGACTGATTTCATGCAATCTCGTCTATTTATGCAGATTGATTTCATGAAATCTCAGCTATTTATGCAGATTGGTTTAATGCAATCTCATCTATGCAGACTGAGGTCATGCAATCTCGTCTATTTATGCAGATTGATTTCATGCAATCTCATCTATTTAAGCAGATTGGTTTCATGCAATCTCATCTATTTATGCAGATTGATTTCATGCAATCTCATCTATTTATGCAGATTGATTTCATACAATCTCATCTATTTATGCAGATTGATTTCATACAATCTCATCTATTTATGCAGATTGATTTCATACAATCTCATCTATTTATGCAGATTGATTTCATACAATCTCATCTATTTATGCAGATTGGTTTCATGCAATCTCATCTATTTATGCAGATTGATTTCAAGCAATCTCGTCTATTTATGTAGTTTGATTTCATGCAATCTCATCTATTTATGCAGTTTGATTTCATGCAATCTCGCG
>NC_090744.1:100798982-100907840 GCF_036898095.1 Palaemon carinicauda
AAAAAAAAAAAAAAAAAAAAAATTGCGTTCGTGGGAATGGTAAGGATCAGTCAGAAAACAATATCTTTTCCCAACTTGACACCACCAAAATTACAAAGAAAAAAAATAAAGAAAAAAAAAAATACTGTGTTCTCGTGGGAATGGCAAGTATCGGTCAGAAAACCATATTTTTCCCAATTTGACACCACAAAAAAAGAAAAAAAAAAATGTGTTTGTGGGAATGGTAAGTATCGGTCAGAAAACTATATTCTTTCAAAAAAAAAATAAATAAAAAAAAAAAAAAAAAAAGTGTTCATGGGAATGGTAAGTATCAGTCAGAAAACAATATTTTTCACAACTTAACAGCAACAAAATTATAAGTAATTGCGTGTTCGATTTGCACTTTTAGACGTCATATATAAGTGATTGGAACATTAAGTATCATGAATTTACTTTCGTTAGTATGGTTCTCTTTTCTCTCAATAAATATGCAAGAGAAGAAGATTTAAAAGAAGAACATATCCTTTGATAATAATTAAAGTATATTCTATAATGATCACAAATAGGCCATTGTTGGTCACAGTAAGAAAGATTCCTTATGTGGCTACCAAAATAAGGAAGCAGTTTAGGAAAAAAAACTCATGGAGACATATAAAAATGAAAATGAATAGTTGGTGAAATAGTGAAAGAGAAAATACAAAACCTGTTTAAAATCCTTAATAATAATAATAATAATAATAATAATAATAATAATAATAATAATAATAATAATAATAATAATAATAATAATAATAAAAAATGAAAGAAACATATGATCTGGGAATAAACTTTAATCACACACACTATCCTTTTGAAAATTTTCTTTTTTGTGTTAGTTCAGAAGGTAGATCTAGCAATCTGAATGAAAATTAATTCGTATGTGTATAATATACTTGTGTTCACACGCACGTCTGAACTCATACAAATAAACTATAAAAATCTGTAAGTAATAAAATGGTAAAGTTGCAGATGAAAATTTCACAGATAATAATTAAATACTTTGATTCCCAAACGGATTCCATTATTGTTATTATTATTATTATTATTATTATTATTATTATTATTACTATCCAAGCTACAACCCTAGTTGGAAAAGCAAGATGCTATAAGCCCAGGGGCTTCAACAGGGAAAAATAGCCCAGTGAGGAAAGGAAATAAGGAAAAAAATAAATTAAGAGAACAAATTAACAATAAATCATTCTAAAAAAGTAACAACGTCAAAACAGACATGTCATATAATAAACTATTAACAATATAAAAAAACAAATATGTCATAAATAAACTATAAAAAGACTCATGTCCGCCTGGTCAACCAAAAAGCATTTGCTCCAACTTTGAACTTTTGTATGTGTGTCTGTATGTGCATGTGTGCGTGAGAACGTGTGTCTCAGGACGTAGTCCCTCTACGAAAAGATCCCCCAAAAAAGATCCCAACCCTCGAACCCGGAAAAGGAAGGAAGAAAATGTTGAATTTTACATGAACTTCCCTGGAAAGGTGCCGCCCGTCTAGCTGGAATCCTGGAAAAAAAGGGGGACCGCTTCCCGCCCCTCACACGAGGAGCTAATCTGTCAACCGCTCCGCCTTTGTCCGATCTGGAAGAAGGACTTCGGTCCGTTGTGTCCGTCTGTTTCCTTGGCTTTATTCAAGATTGGAGAAAGAGGGTACAACCAAAATCTTATATATATATATATATATATATATATATATATATATATATATATATATATATATATATATATTCTGTGTATGTATACATATATATATATATATATATATATATATATATATATATATATATGTATATATATATATATATATATATATATATATATATATATATATATATATATATATATATATATAATAATAATAATAATAATAATAATAATAATAATAATAATAATAATATCTTTGTAGTTTTATGATTGCTGTACTTCCCGTATTGATATCTTTGCGTCTTCTAAAAAAAAGATTAATCTATTCCTTGCCTTTGAAGGGCTTTCATTGCTGCTGGTTTTTTTACAGAATCAAAAGCTTTCTCCTAGTCTATAAATGCCATACATAATAGTTTATCAAACCCCACTCAAAAAGACATATATATATATATATATATATATATATACATATATATATATAGAGAGAGAGAGAGAGAGAGAGAGAGAGAGAGAGAGAGAGAGAGAGAGAGAGAGAGAGAGAGATCGAACTCACGTTTGAGATGGGTCATTGAAACTTATAATTCAGTAGGCTAAAGTCATCGAACAAAATCTAAGCCGCTGTTTTCTTCTTCTTCTTCTTCTTCTTCTTCTTCTTGACTTTCGAGCTTCATCCAAGAGTTAAAAGTAAACAGTTCAAGACTTCAAGTAAACACTTTCTCCCGGTCCAAGAACCTTACTCAAAAAAACACTAAAAGAAAGTGTAGATCCAATTTCCAGTAACTTGATAAGAATCTCTCTCTCTCTCTCTCTCTCTCTCTCTCTCTCTCTCTCTCTCTCTCTCTCTCTCTCTCTCTCTCTCTCACTTAGCTTGATCTTGAGGATTTTGAGAGAGAGAGAGAGAGAGAGAGAGAGAGAGATTCTTATCAAGCTCTCTCTCTCTCTCTCTCTCTCTCTCTCTCTCTCTCTCTCTCACTTAGCTTGATCTTGAGGAAATTACCCTATTCAAGTTACAAGTTCTTTTATACACATATAACGCTCTACAATTCAAATTACATTCTTTTCTGGGCTGCCCAAAGGCAAGAGCCCGGGTCTTACACAAGGTAAGGCAATCTATAGACAGACAGAATTGAGGATTTTAAGTAAATATCCTGATCCACTTTTGATGATGATTAAAAAGGCCACCACGCCTTTAACGTAAGAAACTATTACTAAGGAATCGAACAAGGTCGAAAACAAACGCCCAAAACGACTGATCCTTCGGCTTGTGGCAGCGTAACTGTGAGCCGAATTTATTCAGCAAGACAACGAGCTTATATACAGATAGTTGCGAGCAAGAATGACACGAAATTCAAATAGTGCAAGACAGGCGATAAGAAGCTTAAAGTTTCAAGGTAGTAGGTTGGCCAGGGCACCAGCCACCCGTTTAGATACTACCGCTAGAGAGTTATTGGGTCCTTTGACTGGCCAGACAGTACTACATTGGATTTTTCTCTGGTTACGGTTTATTTTCCCCTTGCTTACACATACACCGCATAGTCTGGCCTATTCTTTACATATACTCCTCTGTTATCATACATCTGACAACACTGTGATTACCAAACAATTCTTCTTCGCTCCAGGGGTTAATCACTGCACTGTAGTTGTCCAGTGGCTACTTTCCTCTTGGCTAGGGTAGAAGAGACTCTTTAGCTATGGTAAGAAGCTCTTCTAGGAGAAGGATACTCCAAAATCAAACCATTGTTCTCTAGTCTTGTGTAGTGCCATAGCCACTGACCATGGCCTTCCACTGTCTTGGATTAGAGTTCTCTTGTTTGAGGGTACATTCAGGCACACTATTCTGTCCTTTATCTTTCCCTCTTGTTTTTTGAAGTTTTTATGGTTTATTTATGAATTTGTTTTATTACTGTGTTATTTAATTGTTAATTACTTCTTTTGTAGTTTATTTCCTTGTTTCTCTTTCTCACTTTGCTATTTTCCCCGTTGGAGCCACTGCTTATAGCATCCTGCTTTTCCAAATAGGCTTGTAGCTTAGCAAGTAATAATAATAATAATTATCAGTCCGGGGAGGAGAGCGAGATTTAAAAAAAAAAAAAAAAAAAAAAAAAAAAAAAAAAAAACCTTAGTGTACGAGCGTGTACGAAACACGTGCAGTGCAGGCTCATGATCCCTAAGTAAGACTTCAAAGAACTTGTACCTGTAGCTTAGTCTGCTGAAAATGATAGGCCTTAAGAGAGAATGGGTCAGGCAGGTCCACGTAATCTTAAACAACGCCCCATATATTACTGAAATGTAAACTTCTTGCCTTTCATTGCAACAACAATCGCAGCCATTTCTAGTCCACTGTAGGACAAAGGCCGCAGCATGCCCTTAGTCATGTCTGGTGTTAAGCCATTTTTGTCTGCAAGCTTTCCACTGCGGATTGGTGTTGGTGGAAGACTTTAGTCTGATCGCTCACAGCAAACAAACCTAGCATGGGTGGGCCTGACTAGTACAGCTTTGCTGATCATGGCGATACACAAACCTTTTCACCACGTTAAGGTATTCAAACTCAAATGCTAACGATATTCGTAATAGCTAAACAATTCCCTTTCGTTTGTTAAAGAGGGTTAATGTAGTGAAGGAATGCAACAGGTTCTGTTTGCACGTTTTAGACCTAATTCTAAGCAGCAAAGGAAAATTCCCTCAAGATGATTTTTACTTATGTATAGGCCTACTCACTCTTCTTCCACCTTGGGCCTACGTACGTAATCCCACAAATTTTGGTCTTGAAATGACGAAGATTTGGACCTTTATTTTCATTATTACTTGCTAAGCTACAACCCTAGTTGGAAAAGCAGGATGCTATAAGCCTAGGGGCACCAACAGGGACAATAGCCCAGTGAGGAAAGGAAACAAGGTAAAATAAATTTTGTTTTCGTATTGCAACAATTCAAATATTTTACGATGGCAAACATTTAGGATTGCAAGGGCTATTCCAACCAAGTGTTCTGTCCATATCTGAACGAAATTTTAAAGCTAGAATTTTCAAAATTCGAACAATTCTTTAGAATGTGAGGCTGTTAAGTTTACGCCCTCCTCCACTGACAAGCTTAAATGATAATCAAGTATGCCCTTAAACAAATCAGCACTTGACAATACCTATAAATCAAGTAATTTGAATAACAGCCCGTCTCCTCAGTCTCACTCAACGACATCCGATAGCAACACAGCGAAGATGACTCACGGGACGCCAATACGTTAAAGGTCGCTTATGAATGGCAGATGCAAGGGACAGTGACATTGCCCTAGCAATCAGGACAATGCCCTAGAGAATGAGCATATATTATATGATCAGCGCCCAAGCCTCCTCTCCACCCAAGCTAGGACCAGGGAGGGCCAGGCAGTGGCTGCCGATGACTCAGCAGATAGCCCTATAGGCTCCCCCAAACCCCCCAACCTTAGCTCACAAGGATGGTAAGGTTGCAGACATTAATGGCACTAACGAGTCTGAGCGAGACTCGAACCCCCGACTGGCAAACACCAGGCAGAGACGTTACCAATCAGGCCGCAGCAACCTCTATTGTTGCCATTCAAGAAAAAAAATGGCAATTATTTTCTTGCACATCTATAATCAGTTCTGGTTTTGCGATTGATAAACTTTGTACATTAATTTATATGGGCTTTCTATGTAATAAAACGTCATGTAAGAGTTTTTAATATAGATGAATCATATTCTATCATGCAAACTCAGTCACGAAAATTTTACCACATAAAATCATTCTTAAGCTGGAGAGCAAGATAAATCTATTAAGTTAGAACAATAAAAAATTATTCTTTAATACATCCTAATATACATACCTAAGTAAAATCTAGCATTCAAGAGTTGATTGGAATACATTTATTAATATTCAACAGGGCCCTTCGCATAGGCCTAAATCCTATTTTAAAGGACATACGACATTTAACAAAAACAAGAAAAAAAAGGTTAAGGAAAAACTAAAATTACGATAATTTACGTGATGTTCTTCGAACAACTCTACACATTTGCAATTCATTTTTTCTTAATAACTAGAAATTAATAAAAAAAAAAAAAACAAGTGTGTTCTGAGGCATATATTTCTATATTTCAGTGAGAAACGAAAACTTTTCAAAAATTACTATTCTGTTATTGAAGTTTATACCAACATACAGTGCCACCGAAACAGTAATGAACAGCCTAGTCATACTTTTATAAGGATTGATGAAGAGGCTGCAGTTAGTCATATAAAGAATGTTGTATAGTCTACTCAAGAGAACTAGATGTTCACCAGTAATTTCCCCGTGTGTGTGTGTGCGTGTATATATATATATATATATATATATATATATATATATATATATATATATATATATATATATATATATATATATAAATATATATATATATATGTATATATATACATATATATATATATATATATATGTATGTATGTATACACACACACACACACACACACACATATATATATATATATATATATATATATATATATATATATATATATATATATATATATATATATATATATATATATATAATGTGTGTAGGCCAAGATTACTGCACTGGCAAAACGTAACCTATTTGCATACATTGATTAAACTATCTTCTTAATGTAGCCTATACTGTGATTATCTTAGATAGGCCTGCACGTGATTTTCAACTTGCAATGCATCCATTTATTCTAAATTACCTCTAAAACATTTTGCTTCAATGTTCATGAGTTTTATGTTATGTTACATGCACGTCTTCGCCATCAAGCTTACCTCCTATACACGAGGGTCGCCGGAGCAGCTGATTTGATGATACAGGTTGAATCCAACGAATCAAATCTTGAAAGAACAGAGATAAGAATGTTCATGTGGATTATGGAGGCATTGGAGAGGGCTCACCATGCAACCGACCCCTTAGTGTAGGGATCACGGCGGGAAAGAAGAAAGCTAATCTCACTAAAACAAATCACTTTCATCTTCTTAGTATTCACATTCTCTTCTTGAACTGTTAGTTTATCACCTTAAGTGAAGAAATCGCATTTCATTCACTAGGGAAGCTTTTATATGCAAATAAATACATCGCACATCAGAAGTAAAACAAAAAACAGAGTTCAGTTCCGCCATGTAAACATTGTCTGTGATTGGCTCGTTATTACTGCTGCTGCTGCTGTTCATTCCGCATAGCATTCGTGAGAAACTCCTTAAGTAATAAAACCTGGATATCTCGAGTTTATGTTTTCCTCAACATTTTTATTGCTAAATTCGTATACATTTCCCTTCATTGACCATTTATCATCGGGTATTCGTAATTTTCTTTTTGTTTATAGCTTCACAAATTGTTTTATTTTTTTCCTAGATAAAATTAAGATTTCAGCTCGGAAATAAGTAGAAATCGTGAGTAGTAACTCCGTTGAAATTTTGAAAGTGAAGTAAAACGTTGTTTCATTTGCTCGATGAAATCAAATGAAGTGAGCCCCACTTCACACAGATCATTGCTCAAAATTATGCTAAGCACTTGATGAAAACATAATTACAAAGAATAATGAACTATGTAGATTTAACTCAAAGCCATGAGTAATTCATTCCTACCTGAATCAGAAGGAATTTAAACGTCAATATTATCACAAACTGAGTTATCAAAACGATGGTGTTGACAGCATTAGTTTGAGAACTTTGTTATGATAAATAATCACGTTTAGACTTATTCTAAATCATGACCATCCGAATTAATTAAAATATTGTAATTAAATGTAGTTTATATTAGAAATTAATTACTCGTGGCTTTGAATTTATATTCACATTGCTATTTCATTCCTTTGATATGCGAGTCTTTATAAACTTGACAAAATAATTGGAAAGATTGGCTATCACATTTTCTGTTTTTTTTTTTTTTTTTTGTATATAGGCCTAACAGTAATTAATGATAAAAGGTTTTGTCATGTGATTTTTCACGTTATAAGGTAGGCTACAGGTACATGAAAAATAAAGAAAATATGAGTAACAACGTAATTAATCCCATGTATATCATTACACACTCCTTCTTCTTCATCTTCTTTTTTTTCTTCTTCTTCTTCTTCTTCCTCTATTTACCACAGCATCAAATTGCTTTCTTCACCATCTGCTTTCCATCACAAGTCCTTCCCAAGTTCCTACCAAGTTAGCAGCAACTTTCTAATAAGTTTCCAGCTTCGGAGGCCAAGCCTATTGTCCGATGCACCAAGTTCGATTCCTAAGTAAGGAAAAAATATGTCGTCTGGGAAGATTTTATCCGTCTTAACATAGGAGATGATTTTCTCCGTGTATCAATCTCCAAGTAAGATTCGAAGGAAGGTGATTCATTTATGGGATGTAGTGTTTATGCTCGATTTTATTTTTATCATTTTCGTTTTATTTTGTAAGGGGAAGGTGTACGATAACTATAAACAGACCTCTCTCTCTCTCTCTCTCTCTCTCTCTCTCTCTCTCAAAGAGGCATATACTATTGCCTAATTTCTCATTTTCAATGGGCCCCAAACAATTAGAATTATGTGATAATCTCTCTCTCTCTCTCTCTCTCTCTCTCTCTCTCTCTCAAAGAAGGCATATATTGTTTCCTAATTTCTCATTTTCAATGGACCACAAACAATTAGAATTATGTGATAATCTCTCTCTCTCGCTCTCTCTCTCTCTCTCTCTCTCTCTCTCTCTCTCTCAAAGAAGGCATATATTGTTTCCTAATTTCTCATTTTCAATGGACCACAAACAATTAGAATTATGTGATAATCTCTCTCTCTCTCTCTCTCTCTCTCTCTCTCTCTCTCAAAGAAGGCATATATTGTTTCCTAATTTCTCATTTTCAATGGACCAAAGACAATTAAAATTATGTGATAATCTCTCTCTCTCTCTCTCTCTCTCTCTCTCTCTCTCTCTCTCAAAGAAGGCATATATTGTTTCCTAATTTCTCATTTTCAATGGACCACAAACAATAAGAATTATGTGATAATCTCTCTCTCTCGCTCTCTCTCTCTCTCTCTCTCTCTCTCTCTCTCAAAGAAGGCATATATTGTTTCCTAATTTCTCATTTTCAATGGACCACAAACAATTAGAATTATGTGATAATCTCTCTCTCTCTCTCTCTCTCTCTCTCTCTCTCTCTCTCTCAGAAGGCATATATTGTTTCCTAATTTCTCATTTTCAATGGACCAAAGACAATTAAAATTATGTGATAATCTCTCTCTCTCTCTCTCTCTCTCTCTCTCTCTCTCTCTGAGCCCAAATTGTACCAATATCCTCAATAAGAATTACTTTTTTTCTAAGAACCCATTTATTCACATACATACATACATACATACATACATACATACATACATACATACTTGTTAAATGTAAACGTATGATGCTGTGCGTGAATAACATTTGCGTTATAGTAAGACACGGTGAACGATTTGGTTAGCTCTGCATTGAGTGTTCTTATTCACGAGATTGGGATATTGTAAAGGCAACAGCTGTTTACGGATTAATTCAAGTTATTTCTCTTGCTGGTTCCTGGTTCCTTATTATTCACTCCGCAAAATAAGTTTGCGGGCACTCTATCTCTTTTAGATAGGTGCAAAGCTTCTAAGCTTATTCTTATTATTGTTATTAAGTTTATTTCACCTGTACCTTAAATAAATTAATATCATAATGAGATTCTCAATCTTTACTTTTATTCCCTTCTACCTTGAAATTAGATAGAATAACACCTTGCTATCATCAGTTTTGGCAACCTATTGTGGTCAGTTTGAACTTCTTAAATTCTTCTTTTATATGCATTGCCCTACCTATAAATGCAGCCAGATCCCTGCTAGGATTTTTTTTTAGCGTACCTAAACTTATTTCTACATTCTTTAGCTGTCCTAATTTTGGGCATAGAAATAAATGTTCGGTAGTATCTTCTTCCTCTTTGCACAAGTCACACAAATTATCTTCATATTTTCCCTTGAAATTTGCTTTTAAGTTGAGCATATTTAATCTTGCTTTCATCACAAGGGATACCTTATCCAGATTCATTTCTCTGATCTAAGGCAGTGGGCCATTTCCTTTAATAAATCTTAATTTTTTCATTATTTTCTTTTTTTTCTTCAATAGTTTCTTCTATTTTTTCCATAATTCTTAAGATTCTCATGGGAAAATACGCAGTGTTCGTTGAAGCAAAATACAAGATAAACTTAGTGAATGATGACGTAGCACGGTAGCAGCCAGTTATGGTGGAATCACACTAGCCATTTCTTGCTCGAGGTTTTCGCCAACCTCCAGCCGATGATAGCAAGCGAAAGTGATGTAGCGTCACACTAGGATCTCGTGGTTTAAGGAGCAAATAGGAAGCGTTTAAACAAAATCGATCAGCTGACAATAACATGGCGGCCAGAAATTTTCTAACTGTTGTATTAATGTGTATTCTCGGAATATTACGTGAATTGATGAATTTTGTAACCTATCCTGTACCGAACTCTGCCAGTGACCAAATTCAGAAAGACTTTTGAAGAGATACTGAAGATTTAAAGGTATAAAGGCCACTCATGAATGACAGAGGCAAGGGACAGTGACATTGCCCTATCAAACTGGACAATGCCCTAGAAACTGAACATATATACAATAGATCAACGCCAAAAACTCCTCTTCACCCAAGTTAGGACCAATGAGGGCTCGGCAATGGCTGCTTATGACTAAGCAGACAGACCTATAAGGTCCTCTAAACCCCACAATCCTTAGCTCACAAGGATGGTGAGGTTGCAGCGACCAAAGAAACTAACGAGTTTGAGCGGTACTCGAACCCCAGTCTGGCGTTCACCACTCAGGGACGTTACCATATCGGCCCCCACAACTGAATTCACTATTTGTAGAAATAAAGAGAGCGTAGATTGTGCGAGATGTGAATGTGATGACTGGTATAAGAATACGTTTTTCCCTAGATAAAACCATTGATGTTAATATCAAGAAAACAAAAAAACCTCTGTCGTATATTTTTGATAGATTGTATTTAAAATCCACAGAAATTAATAAAATTCAGATGATGATAACCGAAATGAAAGAAGAAACTGTACAGCGTTGAAATTGATGCCACATTTGCTGAACTCATTGCTAGAATTGCTGAAATAGAGCATTTATGGGAAGAGCCAGTAGGTGACTAAACAAACTTTTCCTTAGCGTCGACATAAAACTGACCGGTAATCATCTTATTAAAAGAAATTAACTCGAGAATCTATAATCTCACAAAATAAATAAATAAATAAATAAATAAATTATTAGATGAAGCTGCTCCAAAAAAAAAGGGGCTGTTGTGGATAAAGTTCATGAAAAAAATTTGTTTGTCATAAAGTTTCCTCAAGCTTCAAGTAAAATCACACAGAGGATAAATTAAGTTGCTAATGTACTTGAAAATTTTCAAATTGTTGACACGAGGTCTCTCTCTCTAAGTGAGGAATGCTCTTCTTCTTCTTCTTCTTCCTCTTCTATTTCAGTAGGAGAAGGGTAATGCTGCTGTTAATTTCACTGATAGAACCAGCAGAGATGATGCCGTAACTAGATTATATCACGATAGGGGTACTCAGTAGAGCACAGACCTCCACCGTGGCACCTTATTTCTCGGCCTTGACCTTGACCTTTGTTCTTAACATGTATTAATTGGCGTGGATTTTCATACACTGAATTATGAACCAAGTTTGAAGTCTGTGACAACGATGTCCAAACTTATGGCTGATTACGTGAATTGGACATTTTGCTTGACCGTGACCTTGACCTTCCAACATTTAATCATTTCCACCCTTTTACATAACAGTTATCCGTGCAAGTTCCACAACTCTGCGATTAAAATTTTGACCAGGAAGCTGTTCACATACAAACACTCACACACACACAAACAAACCATCACGCAAACAGGGGTGAAAACATAACCTCCTTCCAACTTCGTTAGTGGAGGTAATAAAGTAGAAAATACAGTAAAAAAAAAAATGACTGTGAAGCTGAAGGCAAAAATCTTATTTTATGTTTATCTCGACGATGATGATGATGATGTAGTTGGTATATTAGTTAACAAAAGTTAACATCTACAATCAAATTCTATTGTTATGGAGAAGATAAGTACATTATTCCAGAAACTTGTCACATGTGGGACTCTCCTTATCAATCTAGAATGGGATCTTGAAATGAGAAAAGCCGTTTGTGATAATGGTTATTAAGTTGTTACGGTAGTACATGTGCGGCATATGTAACCACTGTCATATGCTTACCTCCTCTTACTGTCATACTGAGAATGAAAGCTTTGAAATTATTGCAGAATCTGTGGAAATTTGGTTGGTAACTACATACTTCGGATCTCGTTAAATCTATTAACTGATGACAGAAACAAAACAAGATTCGAAACACATGGTGGATTCAAGATGTAACAAAAGGTTAAAGGTTAAAGGTGTCTGGTTTCAGTTCCAGTTCCATCAGAATACATGCTCACCAGAACGTCAGCCGGGCAAGCCCAACCCCCCACTGTGGTGCCCTACCACAACAGTGGTAGCAAATGGAAATGGAAGTAAAACAGAGTAAGAAAGAAAGGAGAGAAAAAGAGAGTAAGGGGAGGAGTTAGAGAGCAGGCTGGCGATCTGTAGAGATATGGCATCAGTGGAGGAATCCGTTTCAAACCATTTGCTTCCCCCTATCGGTCCTTTCTCGCTGCTTTGAGTACAGTCATGGATATGAATGTTAATGTTTTGCGTACCAATTCCTGTTTGAATTATAACACATTAAATTGGATTTTATATATAGGAAGTATTTGGATATTAATATTCCGTGTAAATATGGTCGCCTTGAATAAATATTTTTTTTTTTTTTTTTTTTTTACTAAATGTGGTGATATTCTGAATAAAGCAGATTAACTCGAATATATAGTTATTCTCATATAGCCTCATTTGCAATATTATATATATATATATATATATATATATATATATATATATATATATATATATATATATATATATATATATATATATATATATATAAGGTAGATGTTCCTGCAGGGGCCAAGGCTGAAGCTTGACCAGATAAAGTGATGTCCCATAGTATAGGCCTTTTGTTACAAATATTTTATGACTAGGCTCCATTGTAGTCACCAGTTCTAGAATAAAGTTACAAATTTTCTTCATTTACTTCGTTCCTTACAAATTAATGGTACTCAAACTTCAGCCTAAGACCAATCAAAAGCAGATATGAAAGAACAACCTATTACTGAAAATCAACCATCAAATGATAACTGACACATAAATAAAACATGTTTTATGCGTCAAATGTAGCTGGCTGATAATGGGGCTTTCAGAATTAAATATGAAAAAAGAGTATACAATAAACTCGTTTTCAAAGGCTAATCTGCCGTTATTTAAAAGAGAACCCTAATGCCATCACTTTTATCTCTATATAACAATAAACAACGCAGAATTCACAGTTCTGGTATATCAAATGGTTTAATATACATAAGTATGCTACTTCGTTTGAGTATAATAGCTTACATGTACTATAACATCATGGCAGAATGAAAAGGCAACATAACGATGACTCTTCGTATTCTGAGAAACTTTCGTAGATTTTATACATCCCTGAAATTCAGAAATAATATTAAAAAACAGGAATCGTATATAAAAGATGTTTAAATATGATACTACTTAATATTAAGCTTATCATGAAGTAAACGAGAAGGCAGAATTTCTAGACTAGTCTAGATCTAGAACTGAAAGAAGAAGAATCGCAGCACGATTTGTTTGTTTTCAATAGTGATCGACATGGCGGCCGTAAGTATTTAGGAAGGATATTGTACGATATAAGCTTAGTAATTGTAGCCCAATCAAAACCCTTTATGTTTTAAGGCTATACTTTGATTTCTATTCAGTATTACATAAATTTATTTCTTAAAATGGCTTTGGGAGTAAAGTTTGGATCCACCATGCTCCGTTGCCATGGCGCACAGCCCCTCACACGCCTGTTTATGCTAACCCCTGTCTGTGCTCAATTAATAAAGTAGTTTTTCACGATATCCCAACAACACCAGATTTTTAATTTTCTACCTTACAGCCAATCCAATTTCTTCTCCAATCTTTATGTCACCTAATTTCTATTACGATATGGGATGATTCGCATAGAGAACAAGAATCCCTGGTTTTATTATAGTTACGGACGGATAAAACTTTTCTACTTAAAGACATGTGATTCCATTAGAAAAACGTCAGTATTTCTCTAAATTGACACTTTTTCACTGCAAATAAAAACTTGATTATCTAAGAAATACTAATCAATTGTGTTAGCTTGCCAGTACATAGGAGCTTGAAGTTTTTCTTTTCCGCGAGTGGGCGGCGAAGCAAAAACCATTAGATTTCTAAGAAGTGTCCCCTTTTTAGATGGTTTAACTGGTTTTTGGTTAATTTCCTGTTGAAATGAAGGTCAAATTCAGTGAAAGCACATTTACAATAGGAAAAACTTTCCTTTTTCTTCATAATGTGGTTCTGTCTGTAACTATAATTTTACCGAATCCTTCCTATTCGTGTCTGTTATCACCCATATTGATAATTGTATCTATGAGTGTGTTGGTTAATGAATTAACACTAATTCACTGACTGGTCACCACTCTGCTATGGCTTGCTACGCTCGCTTGGTTCTCACAGGCCACTTTCCACCACTCAATGTGATATGCACAGTTGATCGTTCAATATTAGCTTATAGCCTAGTTCACGCTTAACCGCAGCTTATTTTTCTGGTTTCCAATATGGTGCGGTAGCGAGATTCACCAACGCTGTTGCTTGGCGTGTCGAGATACATGCAGGTGAATGACATCAGTCACACAGCGATGTATCACCTTTTGTATCACCTAAAGCTATTAGCTTCTTTCTGCACCATATTTTTGTATTTAGGCTCACAAATTTCTCAGCCATTATTAGGTTATGGAATACAATGTTGCAAATTAATCGCTTTTTTACATACAGTACATTTAAAAGTCTTATACTGAAATAAAAAAAGATCTCATTACTTTTTCAGTACGTCCTTGGGTTACAAAAGTTGTAAAGTTTCGTGGATAGAGCACAGCTGCCTTAAAGGAATTCTATTAATTTGTTATTGTTTTATTTTATCCTATATTTATATCCTCCATGTTTTTTTAGTCCTAGTTTTGTTTCAATTTTATAAATTATGACTGCTACTCATTTAGCATAGGTGAGTGAGTTTGATACCCTCTTAGAGTGAAGTTTTGTATATACAGTAGATGGGTTTAGACTTCCATCAAAACTTGAATTACTTCAAGTAGAAACGGATCTCCGATGTAACTTTAGGACATACTGTATATCCTCAGTAGTAGAATTGCACAATGTCTCAAGTTCTTGGCAAATAAGAGTCATATATGTGTAAGTTAATTGTTTGTTTATAAATATCTTCCTTTTAGGTAAGCCTAACTGGAGAAGAACATGAAGTGACGAGAATAGAGCGCATTGGCGCTCATTCCCACATCCGGGGTCTTGGACTGACAGATGATTTAAATGCTAAACCATCTGCACAAGGAATGGTTGGACAAGTCAAGGTATGATATGGAAAGTTTTATTCTTCTTATAAGTGTGAGGTTATTTTTGCATTAATCTGCATGCCATACTTCCAAATTTTTTTAATCACTAGATGGCTTGCAATGCTCACATAATTTACCCCTCCTCTCCCTTGAAAATCAAATACTTGAGATGCTGGCATCCCACCTGATATTAATGGGTAAACGCATACACTTCAGAATTATTTCTGTAGGAAGCTTTTATTGTACCCCCTTAGTTCTCAAATCTTAGGCTAAAGCACTTTCTTTCTTGAGTTGGGATGAATGAAATATGGTTTGTTCTGTCACTAAATACAAACCAACGCTATTTATAAGGGGTATTACTTTCGGCAAAGTTAAAAGACGAGTTGTTAGATTTTTAGCGACGGTTAACCACCCACCCGTTAGTTACCCTGGGGTAGCGGTGTAGTAGCTATCCCTCTCACTTACACATTTGGGTTGAGAACCCTAATTTGCTTGAAGGTAGGACTTCAAGAGGGACTGGTGCTGGTGGGCCAATCTGTATAAATAGCTACACTTGATACAAACCCGAATTCTTTACTATAGGAGATATTCTAGCGGGAGCTGGAAAATGCAGTAGAAAATCTTAACAAGGTCGTTAACGACCGGGCAGGTAATTACCCACCTGTTAGTGGTGGGGGACTGCCGGTCGGTAGCTGCTGTTTACCTTCAATCGAATTCTAGCCGTCGCAGTGGTAACACCACTGCTCCTGCTTTATTTGCCTGGCAGACTAGCCTTTCTTTTTTGAGTTTTGATTAATCCTTTTTCTTTGTTAGTTGATGTCCTCTATTTTGAGGAAGTGTTCATGGCACCTTAATGTCGCCGCTGGATGTGGATCCTTTTTCCCTATCCCCTGTTACAGAGGTCATGGGTGTTCTGAAGGTTCCCCTGCCAAGTATGTAGAAGTGGTCTTCGCAGTACCTCCTCCTCCTCCTCCACTTCATTGTCCTTCCCTCTTTGGAGGCTAGGAGGGAGAGAGAGAAGAGGAAAGGAGAGCTCGCACTCCTTTGCCCAGTCATTCTCTCCGGAGACACAGGCGACATAGGAAGAGACATAATCGTTCTTGCTCTTCCTCGCCTTCTGTCTCTTCACGAGATGTCTTGCCGCAAGTCTAAGCGCTCTCGTCACAAACTTAAGAGGGCTTCCTCCTTACCCTAACATAGGGCATCAAGAGCGTATGCGCCAACAAGAGCATAGCTCCATCACGCGCCATGTGCTCACCTGCGCGCAAACTCCTGCGCGCCACCAATCTTTTGTGCAATGACGTTCTCCTGCGCGCCAGTGCTCTCCTCTGCGCTCCCGCGTACCAACATTCTCCTGCACGTGCGCATACGCGCTCTACATCTCACTCTCCTGCCCGCCATACTGAGCACCATCCTACGCGCCCTACATCTCACTCTCCTGCCCGCCATACTGAGCACCATCCTACGCGCCAGGTAAAACCTGCGCGTCAACTTTCTTCTGTTAGAAGGACTTCTGACAAGTTAGCCATGCTGCCTTCTCCCGCGCGCCAACCCTTACCAACGCGCCAGTGCTTACTGGCGCTCCAGCCTTCTCCCGCATCCACAAAGATATGCGCACACGCCCGCGCGCCCCATATGATTTCACTGTACGCGCGCTAGGGAATTTTCTCCTGCGCGCGCCCTACGGCTGGCACAGACGTGCGAGAACACCCTACTGCACGCCCGTTTACGCCTTCACCTAAATTTTCTCACCAAAGAGACATGCGAAATAGGAAGAGACTTTATCGTTCTTGCTCTTTCTCGCCTTCTGTCTCTCCCCGAGACTTTTTGTCTCGAGACTATATACGCTCGTGCCACAAACCTGAGAAGAACGCTCCCTCTCGTCATCGTTTTGCCTCGCTGTCGTCGTCGTGCGAGGGATCATCTAAGAAACCAGGAGCGCGGCCAAGGGCAAAGCACGTCCTAACCTCGAACCCTCTTCTTCGCATAATAGTTTGAGGGTCTCGGTCCCCTCTAGAAAAAGTCAGATAGAGCGCTTCTCCTCGCTTCACTCTCTATCTTTAGAGAGATCGCTCTCGCCTTTGAATTCTCGATCTCTGACCCTTTGGGGTCTCGTGACAAGGAAACTTCGGTTTCCCGGTGTGCTATCCCTTCGTTTTCTCACAGTAAGTTGCTGAAACCTCGGGCTCTCGTGCATTTAGTCTCGCTGACACTTCGGTGTCTCGTAACAAGGGAGACTTCCATTTTCCTGTTGCTCTAGCCCTTCGGGTTCTCGCTACACAACCTCTAGAAGCACGCACGATCACGCTGAAACTTCTGGTTTTTGTGACACAAGTCATCAAGAGTGTTACTCTTAGGTCAGAGAGTCTTCGGACTCTTGTCGCGCGGAGTTTTCGCGTACGGCCATCCAACACTGCGCCCATGACAATCAAGAGTTTTACTCTTATGGCAGAGTCTTCAGACCCCAGTCACGCAGGTGTTCGCACACAATTAGTGCTACACACGAAAATCTCCGATCATACACTAGCGGGGTCAATCCCTCGCTCCCGTTTTTCAGACAGGACAACCTCCCTAATGAGTTGAGGATTTCGAGTCTCTCGGAAACCTCGAAAGAAGATGCAGGGGTTCGGCACTTCTTCTCTTCGGTTGAAAGCAGAAGGGATAGGGGAAACGTGTTAGGCTAAAAGAAAATGCCCAGATAGAAGCGACGTAGAATGCAATGCCGAGGGCTTCGGCCGCTCTGTTCGTTATCCTGCGCTTCATGTGGTAGCTCATGAGCTGCCCATGTTACGAGGTAACACTCGTTGTCATCCTGCAACTTGATCAACTTATTGAGAAACTTTGATTGCTGACAGGAGGTTGGCTTCCAGGGATTAGAGATCCTTCCCTTACGAGGGAATGATAACCTTCCTCGGAATTGGAGTGCGTGAGAGATCCACCCCCCTTCCGAGGGAAAGCTTCCCAACTTCAGCCATTCAGCAACCTTCCCTCCTTCATGAGGAGTTGCGAACAGCTCAATGAGTTTTACCTCTGCTATCTCGTCCCCGAAGACTGTGCTTTCTCCCCTGGAGCTGGGGAAAAGCAAGTCTACGGCTTGTTCCTCCTTCGGGGGGAACTTCTCCCTGGGAGTATGCTTGGCTCAGGCGATGTCCTTCATCGGGAGGACTTCTCTCTCGTTCACGAGAGGAGATTATTACGCCTACGTTTTTTCCGTAAAACTGGGAGAAAACTTGCCTTAGGCGATGCCCTCCTTCAGAAGATCTTCTCTCTCGTTCACGAGAGAGAGATTATTAAGCCTATGCTTTTTTCCCATAGAACTGGGAGAAAGCTTGTCTTAGGCCAGGCTCTCCTTCAGGAAGACTCCTTTCTCGTTCACGAGAGGGAGATTTTTACGCCTACATTTTTTCCCTAGAACTAGGAGAAAACTTGTTTGTTCCGTAACCGAAATACAAACCACGCTATTTACATTGGGTTTACCTTTCGGTGTAGCTGAAATTGACGAGCCAATAGATTTTAACGAGGGTTAACTACCCCCGCGCTAGTTAGCGAGGGTAGGGGAAGGGGTAGCTTGCTACCCCTCCCCCCCACACACCGGTGATTTGCTTCACTTCACTTTTGGCTCGGACGATGTACAGACGTCTGTCTATCGTCCTCGTTTTTGACAGCCTTAATCTTTTTTTTGCTTTTCCTCAGCTTTGTGTGTTTGAAGTTGGCCTCGCTTTGCTGTTCATCATGCGCAAGTGCCCTGGGATTGCCGGCCGCCCTTGCGGTACCTTCATGTCTGCGGTGGATACCATCCTCACACCCTTTGCCCGCAGTGTCGAGGCCGACGGTGTGATAGTGAAAATACTTGTAGGGAGTGGTCTGCCTCCCAGTGGGAGAGGTTTGCCCGCCGGCGTAAGAAGAGGTCCAAGAGAGACCGTTCTCCTTCGAGGGTTGCCTTGAAGGAGGAAGGCTCTCGGGACTCTTCTTCCGCTGCCCAAACCTCCTCCGAAGCTCCCCCTAGTCCGGCTCCTAGTGAGAGACCGCCGAGTGGGAGCGCAGGCCCTAGTTCTGTTTCCCGACCTCGGGGTGCAGGAGAGGGCGTCGCCTCCCATAGCGGGGCGGTTCCCCCTCCTCCTCCGGGGGAGGATTTTGATAATGTTAACTCTATGTATAATGATGATCTTTTTCAGCTTTGGGGTTCCTTGGGGCTTAAGGGCCTGCCCTCCAAGGAAGCCCTGTTTGACCTTATTCAGTTAGGGGCCGCTGTCAAGCAGTCGCCGGTGATAGCAGAGGTAGATCCTCTGTCTATCGTCGACGTCGTGGTGGCAGAGGCTTCCGACGAGTCTGGTCATTCCTCTGCGGCTCCTGTTGGTGATGACGTTGCTGAAGGCTCTCCTCCCCCTTCTGTAGATCCTTCGGAGGGGAAAGGGGATCCTACGGGCTCTCCTGCGGCTGTCTCCCCCTCGGGGGAGCACTTTGACTGAGACTCCTCTTCGGAGGACTGATGATCCTGATGACCTCCCTCGTGGCCGCCTTCGCCGTAAGGCTCATCGTCCGCTTCGCTGCAAGGGCCTCCCGTCTCCCTATAAGGGTGTCAAGAGGCGCCTTTTCGAGTCTTCGCCTCCTCCGTCCTCCGATGGGGACTCTCCTCACCAGAAGCAGTCTGTAGCAGCCACGTCCTTAGACCTCTCCGGGGATCGTTCACGTTCTCCTACGCCTTCCAGACCTTCTACTTCCTGTGCAAACGGCCAGCAGTCTGATCTCGTCAGCCGACGGGCACCGGTCCCTTCGAGGCAAAGGGATGTCGCCCACGGTGTGGGCGCTTCCCTTGCGCGTCAGGGTTCCCCTGCGCGTTCACGCGTAGTTGCACACCAACGCTTTCCTGCTTGTCAGCGCTCTCCTGCTCGTCAGTGCTCTCCTGATCTCCAGTGCTCTCCTGCTCGCCAGCACTCTTCTGATGATCAATGCCTTACTGCTCGCCAGCGCTCTCCTAAGGACAACGAACATCCTCCTGTTCCTGCTGCGCGCCAACGGTCTCCTGAGCGCACTAGATCTCCTGCTCGTCAACGCGCACCTGCGCTTCCAGTTCCTGATACGCGCCCTAGAACTCCGGTTCAGGACTTGGGCAAGGACTCAACTTCTCCTCGCCTTCGCGATCTTGCTCGTCAGCTTTCTCCTGCGCGTACATCTAGAGTTCCTGCACGCCCACGCGCCTCCTCTTCCTGAGTCCACTCGCGAGTGTTCGACTTTGCGCGTCGCGCCGACAGTTCCTGCGCAGCCTTCTACGCGCCGTCTCCCTGCTCGCCAGCGTTCTCCAGCGCGACAGTGATCTCCGACGCGTCGACATTCTCCTGCTCGTCAGCGATCTGCGCGTCAGCGTTCCCCTGAGCTCCGGCGATCGCCAGATCCTCCTTGTGATCCATCGCCTGCGCGCAAGCGCTCTCCTACGCGTCAGCGCCCAGCAGATCCGGAGAAACATAGGTCCCCTGCGATCAGCTCGCAATCGCCGTCACTCGCCTGCGCGTTCTACGCGCCATCGCTCGCCCACGCGTCACAGGTCTCCAGGACACTATCGGTCCCCTGGCCCTCAGCGGTCTCCTGAGCGCTCTCGTTCGCCCACGCGCCAGCGCGTTCACTCGCCAGCGCGCTCACTCGCCAGCTCGCCCGTTCGCCCACGCACTCACTCTCCTACGTGCCCGTTCGCCCGCGCTCGTTTGTCTTCGCGCGATTGCGCGCCCGCGCTCCAACAGCCCCTCGTGCGCGATTTTCGTGTCACCCTTGCGCGAGCGTCAGCACGACCCCCGTTTGCGTTGGGTTCCGCAGCTCGCGGCAGCAGCAGGGACGCGTGTCTCCAGGTCGCAGTCTGGATCGCCTCCACCTAAGCACAGGTTTCTTTTGCAGGACAAGGAAGGACCTTCGGAGAGGTCAAGGCAATTTTCTTCCCCTTCTTTTTTGCAGGCAGGTCCAGTGGTGTCCACTCCGAAGGATCGCCCTATCCCCTTCCCTTCAGCGGGAATTTCGGACTATGTGTCCGTGTCTCGGCAGCCCTAGTTTGGTCCTTTGATGCGGGCGTTAGTGAAGGCTATGAAGCCGGCACTCGCCGATCTAGGACACAAGCCAGCGACGGCCTCGCCTCCGCTGAAGAGAAGGAGAGGAGTGGACTTCGTGGTGACTTCTCCCAGGTAGAAGTTGGTTCCTAAGAGGTCCGTCAGGAAGGCCCCGTTCCCTTCGCAGTCGTTTTCTCCTTCTCCCGTAGACGAGGCTTTTCCGTCCTCGGGAGAGTCCAGTGAGGCGGCGGTCTCCCCCTCGGCACCAAGGGGGGAGTTACCTCCTCGTGGAGGAGAATCGTCTCGTGCGGAAGGTGCCTACCAGATAACCTTGCTGGAGTCTTGTATCCCGCCCAGGAGGGAACCCAAGGACTCCAAGACGTTGCCGAAGTCTTCTGCACATATTCGTCAGGAACCAGCTAGACCCCGGGAGAACGTCCACGTGTCTCCCCAGGAAGAGCTTCCGGGGACAGGAGACTTAGCTGCCAGTCCGCAGGGAGGAGAGCAGCAAGAGTCTGAGCATGCCTTCTGGCAGGTCTTGGGCCTGATGAGACAGCTCAACGGGTTCATGGACCCTGTGATCACCCCCCGTGGAGGCAAGGACACGGTCCTGGATCAGGTTTATGGAACTCAGAAGCCCCCAAAGGCCAGCGCGGCTCTGCCCTGGTCCCAGGGGCTGAAGAGTGCCAGAGCCAGGGCCAACGCTCAGCTCGCAGTACTCGCTACCTCCAGTCGTTCCTCTGCCGGGAACTAACTCCTCCCACCTCCTCGTTTCCAGCAGAGGAGGTATTTTGAGATCATGGGGGAGTCTAGCCTCGCTCTTCCCCTCCACCATTCGATAGAAGAGCTTACTAGGGGAGTTCCTCTTGAGAAGCTCTCCGCCCGGCAGGTGACGTTCTCGGCGTCGGAGATTCTAAGCCATGAGAAGGTCGCGAAGTGCGCCATGCAGGCCACTTCGTGGCTGGATGTCTGGCTAGGTTCTCTGGGCATCCTATTGCGCTCTGAGGATCTGTCTAAGGAGAGCAATAGGAAGGCCCTGGAGACCTTCCTCCTCTCGGGCACTCGCTTCATCGAGTTCCTGGTGCATCAGGTTACCAACCTGTGGGCCAACTCGGTGCTCAAGCGTCGTGATGCGGTGACCGAGAAGATCCATCCGAAGGTCCCCACCGTGGACGTCAACAGGCTCAGACACGCCTCCCTCCTCGGGGGGAATTTGTTTGAGCCCCAGGACATGGAACGTACAGCTGAGAGGTGGAGGAAGTCTAGTCAGGACTCCCTCCTCCAAAGGGCCCTTGCATCTCGGCCCTACAAGCCTCCAGCTCCGCAGCAGCCTCGCAAGACACCGAAGCAGGCGCCGGTAGCTAAGACGAAGGTGTCTAAGCCCCAGCCCTTTCCTGCCAAGGACAAGAGGGGCGGTAAGTCCTCCAGGGGAGGCAAGACTCCTAGAGGGAGCGGCCGCGGCCGCAAACGCTAGGAGTGGCAGTCCCCCCGCGTGTCCACCTGTGGGGGGATGTCTTCAAAGTTGCGTGCACAGGTGGCAGCAACATGGGGCCGATGCTTGGACGGTCTCCGTGATCGGCCAAGGGTATCGCGTCCCATTCACGACATCTCACCTCCCCTGACAGCGAATCCAGTGTCGTTGAGCTCCTATACCATGGGATCGGTAAAGGGGCTAGCCCTTCGGGCAGAAGTCGAGACCATGCTCAAGAAGGATGCTCTCCAGGAGGTCGTCGACGGCTCCCCAGGCTTCTCCAGTCGGCTCTTTCTTGTAAAGAAGGCGTCTGGAGGCTGGAGACCCGTCATCGACCTCTCAGCTCTGAACAAGTTTGTCAAGCAAACTCCGTTTAGCATGGAGACAGCGGACACGGTCAGACTTGCAGTGAGACCACAAGACTTCATGTGCACACTGGATCTGAAGGACGCGTACTTCCAGATCCCAATCCATCCGTCTTCCAGGAAGTACTTGAGATTCAGCCTAGACAGCAAGACCTACCAGTTCAAGGTGCTGTGCTTCGGTCTCTCCACAGCACCTCAGGTGTTCACCAGTGTTTACCCTGATTTCGTCTTGGGCGCACAGGAACGGCATCCGTCTCCTCTGTTATCTGGACGACTGGCTGATCCTAGCAGACTCGGAGTCGGCCCTTCTTCGACACCGAGACAGGCTTCTGGGACTTTGCCAGGATCTGGGGATCGTGGTAAATCTCGAGAAGTCCTCTCTGCAGCCGTCCCAACGACTGGTTTATCTAGGCATGTTGTTAGACACCAATCTCCACAAAGCCTTTCCATCAGACGACAGGATAGCAAGGCTGAGGAGGGTGGCGGAACCCTTCCTCAGGCGAGAAGAGCTTCCTGCCCAATCGTGGTTGCGTCTCTTAGGTCACCTGTCCTCCCTGGCCCGTCTGGTTCCAAACGGCCGTCTCAGGATGAGATCCCTGCAGTGGCGGCTCAAGTCCCGGTGGAATCAAGGATCCGATTCCTTGGACTTCCTTTTCCCGATTGGACCTTCGGAACAGGCGGACCTGCGGTGGTGGCTGGTCGACGAGAACCTGCGAAAGGGAGTGGATCTCCTTGTCCTCCCCCCGTAATTGACACTGTTTTTGGATGCGTCAAAAGAAGGGTGGGGGCCGCACATTCTGAACCAGAGGACCTCAGGCCTTTGGTCAGAATCAGAAAAGTACCTGCACATCAACCTGCTAGAAATAAAGGCCGTTTTCCTGGCTCTTCAACAGTTCCAACGGACCCTGGCGGGTCACTCCGTGGTGGTGATGAGCGACAACACCACGGTAGTGGCTTATATCAACAAGCAGGGAGGTACTTTTTTGCAGCAGGTATCCCATCTTGCAGTAGAGATTCTGAGGTGGACCGAAGTCCACTCGATAACGCTATCAGCTCGCTTCATTCCTGGCAAGAGGAATGTGCTCGCCGACAGTCTGAGCAGGGCTTCGCAGATAGTGAGTACCGAGTGGTCTTTGGATCCTCAGATAGCCAACAAAGTCCTGACTTTGTGGGGTTCCCCGACCGTGGATCTGTAAGTGACAGCTTTGAATTTCAAACTGCCTCTGTACTGCTCCCCAGTCCCGGACCCCAAGGCACTTCTGGCAAGATGCTTTCCAACAACGGTGGGACAATATCGACGTGTACGCCTTCCCACCGTTCTGTCTGATGAGAAGAGTGCTCAACAGGACCAGACTACCTTTCAACTTGTCGATGACTCTGATAGCTCCGCTGTGGCATCACGTGGAATGGTTCCCGGACCTTCTGCAGCTCCTGACGGAGCTCCCGAGAGAACTTCCCCCTCGACACGAGCTACTCAGACAACCACATTGCAACATCTTCCACAGAGCCGTAGCCTCGCTTCGGCCTCACGCCTGGAGACTGTCCAGCGTCTCCTCACGGAGAGAGGCTTTTCGCAACAGGTTGCAGAGAGAATGTCTCTGCACCTGCGAAAGTCCTCTAAGGGAGTCTACCAGGTGAAGTGGAGAGTCTTCTGTGGTTGGTGTCGTGGGAGGTGTATCTCTCCACTCGATGCCACTATTCCAGCAATAGCGGAGTTTCTCGTTTATTTGCGGGAGGAAATGCGCCTTTCGGTCTCAGCGGTGAAAGGCTATCACTCAGCCTTAAGCTTGGCTTTTAGGCTGAAAGGAGTGGACATTTCTTCCTCGCTGGAACTCTCTCTACTCATACGTAGCTATGAGCTTACCTGCCCTCAGTCGGAAGTGAGACCTCCTCCTTGGAACGTGGTTCGGGTCCTCAGGGCTCTTAAGAGACCTCCCTTCCAACCATTACGCCAGGCCTCTGATCGCCACCTGTCTTGGAAGACGGCTTTCCTGCTCGCTTTGGCCTCTGCCAAACGAGTTAGTGAACTTTATGTTCTCTCGTACGACGTCGCCCATTCAAGGGGATGGGGGGAGGTAACGTTCAGGTTCGTCCCTGAGTTTGTTGCCAAGACTCAGAACCCTTGAGTGCCGGACCCACGGTTCGACTCTTTCAGGGTCGCGAGTCTCCGTTCTGTAACAAGTGACCCAGACCAGCTGCTATTATGTCCAGTGAGGAGTCTGAGGTGTTACTTGAAGAGAACAGCTGCAGTTCGTCCTCAGGTGCAAGCATTGTTTGTTAGCACAGGCAGGACGAAGAGGAGGGTCACCAAGAACACCATCTCGGCTTGGATTCGAAGGGTTATCCATCACGCCTTGAATCCGGACCCTCCTCCGTCACGTCGCCCTAGGGCACACGACGTCAGGGGCATCGCTACGTCCCTGGGCTTCAAGAGAAACTTCTCTGTGACGCAGGTACTTCAAGCTGGGGTCTGGAAGCGTCAGACAACCTTCACAGCCCACTACCTGCAGGACGTGACCCACAGGAGCTTCGATACTTTTTCTATCGGCCCTGTGGTGGCTGCACAACAGCTGGTCTAGCCTCAGGCTCCTTTATGGACAAGTAGCAGTAGGTTGAGGGTGTTGTTACCCGGTTTTAGTCTGCGTGAATGAAAGAGTATGTCTGACCCTTACTACTTTCTTCATTCTCCCCTCTCTTGGGGAAGCAGCATCCTGGTCTCCGCATAGCTGACCTCAACCTCTGCAGGTAAACCATGCTTCCTTGTGCTCCTAGTATTAAGCTTAATACTGTCGCGTCCCCCATACCCTGACGAGGTGGTATTGGGAACGTCCTATCCTGGATTCCTATCTAAAGGTCTCAAGGTCAACTTCATAGGACGAGTCACGCTCTTTCCTCCACACACAACTTATGTAGGCCACACGTTCCTTGCGAAGCGAGGAACTTGTGAGGTGCAGGGACTCCTTTTCTCGAGTGCTACTCACTTGGAGTCGGAGTCCCCGGGTAAAGCCAAAGTCAGTAAGGCTGGGGACTTTCCACCCTTCCTAAGGGGTAAGTCACCCAATGTAAATAGCGTGGTTTGTATTTCGGTTACGGAACAAATGACAAATTCGGAGATAATTTGTATTTTTCCTAACCATACAAACCTTAGCTATTTACACATATTTGCCCGCCAGCCCTGTCACCCAAGTCAAGTCTTACCTCTAAGTGAAGTGAAGCAAATCACTGGTGTGTGGGGGGGAGGGGTAGCAAGGTACCCCTTCCCCTACCCCCGCTAACTAGCGCGGGGGTAGTTAACCCTCGTTAAAATCTATTGGCTCGTCAATTTCAGCTACGCCGAAAGGTAAACCCAATGTAAATAGCTAAGGTTTGTATGGTTAGGAACAATACAAATTATCTCCGAATTTGTCATCTTAGGCGATGTCCTCCTTTGGGAAAACTTCTCTCTCGTTAGCGAGAGAGAGAGAGAGATTACGCCTATGCTTTTTCCCCATAGAACTGGGAGAAAGTTTGCCTTAGGCGATGTCCTCCTTTTGGAGGACTTCTCCCTCGTTCGCGAGAGAGAAATTATTACACCTACGCTTTTTCCCATAGAGCAGGGAGAAAGCTTGTTTTAGGTGATCTCCTTCGGGAGAACCTTCTTACCACTCATGAGTGAAATCTTGTAGGAGTTTGCTGATCCATGCTCCTCCCTCTTACGCTTTTGGTTCTCCTCCAGGGGCGGAGCGAGAGCCTTGTATTAAGCGACATTCTCCTTCGGGAGAACAAATCTACCCTGTGGAGGAGTTATTTTCATCCATGACGTTCTCCCCCTCGTGTTGCAAGGAGACGTCTTTTTGAACCTGCTGATTCTCCTCACATTGACCCCTCGGGGTCTCGTGACGATCACCCTTTCGGCGGGCGTGATCGCGAGCCTTTAAACTTTCGTCATGTTTATCCTACAGGTTCTCGTGACCTTAGGAGTCCTCCGGGCCTCTGTCGTGTTGGACTTTCGAGTTCACAGGACTTAGAACCTTCGAGTATCAGTTACGCGGAGTATTCGGGCTCTCACAACAATTAGCTCAGAGTGTCCGTGCACTCACGCAATTATCGCTGTGCACGCGACCATCGTCATTAAGAGTTTTATTCTTATGACAGAGTCTTCGCCATTACCTCTAGACGCTCCGACTTCTACCATTCTTCCCCTTTCGATAAGAAAGATACGAGGGGTAAGACATAAGGTTTGTCTGCTACTCGTGTCTCCACTTTTACCTATAATAACACGCGAGGAATTATCGCAGCCTGAGGATTCCTCGAGAGAGCTGCCGTCGAGGGAATTAGAATCCTCCTATTTAAGGACTCTAAGAACTATGTGTTATATCTCATGCCTCGGCGATTTGCATCTGTCTCCTCGACCCTTTGACACTCCAGCCTTAGACAGGCTATCTAGTGACAGTCTGGGGTTCGAGTCCTGCTCAGACTCGTTAGTGCCATCAGTGCCCACAACCTTACCATCCTTGTAAGCTAAGGTTGGGGGGTTTTGGGGCAGCCTATAGATCTATCTGCTGAGTCTTCAGCAGCCACTGCCTGGCCTTCCCTGGTCCTAGCTGGAATTGAGAGGAGGCTTGGTCGTTGACCATATATGGTCATTCTCTAGGACATTGTCCTAATGGCTAGTGCAATGCCACTGTCCCTTGCCTCTGCCTTTCTTGACCGACCTTTAAACCTAGTCTGTTCTCCGAGATCAGAGACGTCAACCTTCTCCCCTGATCTTGGATCCCCTCACAGCGAGGCTCACACCAGGCTAATCCTCGAAGAGACTCTCTACTCTTCCAGGCTCTTCTCAGTCACAGAAGCCTCGGTAAGGGAAGCGACTTCAATGCCCCTTCTGGCTTGACACGTGGTCTGATAAAGTCGGCTACCTTGCGAGCCACGAGGACTTGTCAAACCAAAACTCCAGGCAGTCCCTACAAGAAGTCCTAACTGCTGGGGCCAAGACATTGGACTTCTTACCCGCTACAACAGCGACAATGTGGAGCAATTGGGTTCTCAAAAGGAAGGATCAGTAGTTCCCAGACTTCCTTTTGTACCTCAGTGAGGAAAGCTCCTCTCAGTCTCGGCAATTGAGGGCTATCGCGCAGCCTTGAGCCTCGTCTGTAGACTGAGAAGGGGTTGACCTCTCCGCCTCAGAAGACATCACCTTGGTTGTTTCGGGGTTTTGAGTAATCTTGTCCCCAGATGAGATTAGACCATCACCTTGAGACGTGTTTTACGTTCGCCGAAGGGTCTGTCCTATGAGTCCTTAAGGGCCTCAGGCTACTCTTTGAACCTTAAGACCGTCTTCCTCGTACCTCAGTCCTCCGCTAAAAGGGTCAGTTAGCTACATGGTCTGTCTTACGTCACCCATTCTAAAAGATGGGGGGGCGAGTGTCTCGCAACTTCGCTCCGGGCTTGGTGGCTAGACTCATAATCCTTCATCTACCGATGAGAGATTTCGAGAATTTCCACACTCAATAAGGTAACACAGGATGCAGACCAGTCGTTACTATGCCCAGTCAGGGCGTCAAAGAAATATCTGAGGCGCACCAGACTTTTCAGACCACGTCTCCGTCATCTCTTCCTTGTACCAACAGGGTAAAGAAGAGAATCTCTCGCAACTCCATCCCTTTCTGGCTCAAGAAAGTTATTGCGAGGTCTTTTCACGGAGACCCAGAGCTAGCGTAACCCAGACCCCATCAAGTTAGGGGAGTGGCTGCCTCACTGGCATTTAAGAGAAATTTCTCAGTCTCCCAAATCTTAAGTGGTGGGGTCTGGAAACGCCAGTCTACATTCACCGCTCACTATTTGAGCAACGTGACACATAGGTCTCTAGACACTCTTTCTATAGGGCCTATTGTGACAGGTCAACAGGTGCTGTAGCTACCTTATGCCCTTTCAGGGGACAGTAACCATTGGTTGAGGATTCTGGGTTACACTAGGTTTTAAGAAGTACTCTAGAAGTTTTATTCCAGCTGTTACCAAGTTGTGGAATGATCTTCCTAATCGGGTGGTTGAGTCAGTAGAACTTCAAAAGTTCAAAGTTGGAGCAAATGCTTTTTTGTTGACCAGGCGGACATGAGTCTTTTTATAGTTTATTTATGACATATTTGTTTTTGATGCTGTTAATAGTTTATATATGACATGTCTGTTTTGACATTGTTACTGTTTTTAGAATGATTTATTGTTAATTTGTTCTCTTCATTTATTTATTTCCTTATTTCCTTTCCTCACTGGGCTATTTTTCCCTGTTGGAGCCCCTGGGCTTATAGCATCTTGCTTGTCCAACTAGGGTTGTAGCTTGGATAGTAATAATAATAATAATAATAATCCATCTATCTTCTTTGTCTCCTATCCAGTTTCAGCTGGACTCACCAATGGAAATAAGGTTGATACTCGTCTGATTCCTCTCACAGGGTATAAGTTATACTCGTGATCACGAGGTTTCCCCTTTGCAAGTTCGGGGGAATCCTAAGTTTGAAGGGGTCTGAGTTGAAGGTTCCTGACCCACTTCATCTTGAAACATTTGTTTCCTCGAGGCTGCAAACCTTCAGTTGTGCTGAAGATTAGGGGGACCTACAAAGAAAGAAGATGAACGGAAGGTTGTTGCTTCAAAAGAGTCTAGTCTGAGGACTATCTTCGCTAGGAATAGGGAACTCCTTGGCCACCCTGGCCTCAAGACTAAGTCTCCTATAGTAAAGAATGAGGTTTGTATCAAGTGTAGGAACAAATGACAAACTTATAACAGAGTTTGTATTTTTCCTCCTAACATACAAACCCAAATTCTTTACTCAAATCTTCCCTCCATCACCGCCCCCCTAGGATAGTCCTAGCTAGAATCCGATTGAAGGTAAACAACAGCTACCGACCGGCGGTCCTCCACCACTAACAGGTGGGTAATTACCTGCCCGGTCGTTAACGACCTTGTTAAGGTTTTTCTTCCGTATTTTCCAGCACGCGCTAGAATATCTCGTATAGTAAAGAATTTGTGTTTGTATGTTAGGAAAAATACAAACTCTGTTATAAGTTTGTCATGTTTGTATCTTTAGGAGAAATACAAATTACTTCCAAATTTGTAATTTTTCCTATTTCTGAAGACTACTGTATAAGGTTGAATCTCTACTAAAGGAACAAAGTAGATGGTCTCCGAAAAGTGTGTGAAAATTTTCAGTTGTTTCAAGAATTAGTAGTTGAGGTTTCAAGCAAAGCACGAGATACTCCTGAAAGTTCCTACGAGATAGTAGTAGCTTGATCAGTCAAATTAGCAGGAACTGTCTTGGACATCAGCAAAAAAAATCTGATAAACTGTCTTTGAAACTGATGTAAAGGAAGTCACACCTCAAAACTGGTCAGAGGAGGAGGAAATAGAATGAATGAGTGCCTGAGAGGTGGCTCTTTGGTAGCACATGGGTACATGGGTGGTAAACGGTTTGAGAAGTGGTGTGTGATGGGTTATAACATGAGAGGCAGATGCTAAATGGCTTGCTAGTTCATGAAAGGTAAGCATTGTACAACATATGCGCAAACAGCTCTCGTCTCCTAAATGAAAGTGACTGGAGTCATAAAAGCGGTTGTAAAAACGGTCGGATACTTGAGAGTCTTCAAATGTTGAGTACTAATGACAAACAAGTGAAAGCATCTTGTAACTGCAAGTCATTAGGGAAGATCAAAGGTTTTGGGAATAAGGAACAGGAGACCAATGGATGAGGGTCTATCGATGATGTAACGCTTACCATCGCTCTTCTTACTGGAGAAGCATTTTGAAGTATCTAGCTAACCTAGAACAATCCGTTATCTAAACTTATTCTTCCAAAAACGATTTAAGTGGAGAGACTACATTGGAATCACTAATCAGCTTGCATTTATCTCACTAGCAAGCAAGCTTTGGAGGGAACCAGCAAACAAAAGCTAATTAAATCTCTTACTGCTTTCTTCAAAATGTCTGTCTCTTGAGATATTAACTTGAACCTCGGAGGAACTTGAGATGAAGACAAATGAATGCTTTAGAGAGAGATCAGGATTAGGTGTTGGAGAGATGGAAGGATTAGTGATTGTAATATGAGCTACTGAATGGTTTGGGGACAACTCTCCAACTCTTTCCACGTTCTTGTCTGAACATTATCCTTCTCTTTATCCTTGAGAAAAGTTAAACACTTGCCCTCAGAATAATTACTAGACTCCTTATACCTACTGCATTCTGTAGACCATATGCTCTACTTCTACACATAGACATTTAGAAGGAGGATCACACTTAAGGCTTTATATTTAAGTTTTGTAAAGGTCCGTACAGTACAACACTGCTCTTTACTTAACTAAATCTGGTCAAAAGATGATATTCTAAAAATTCTATAAAGAAAACAAAACAAAAAAAAGGACAATACCAAGCACCAGCGAAGTTGTATTGTTAGAATAATGCTGTTATATTCTTGGGAAATGAAAACCACTGAAAGCTGGGAGCTTACTAATCAATAGTTCAGCAGCTTATGGCATGAAGTAAAGAGGTAATAATGTAAACGTAGTCTATTACATACCGGTAATACAGTCATAGTATCAACATTGTGGTTTTAGGTACTTTTAATAGAATTAATAATGCCTCTAGTAATAGTGTAGATAAATAAATCTACTTTTGAAAAGAATACTTATATGAATATTGGGTAAGATATATCTATAAAAGCCTACAAAGTGGTCATTTTATTCCTAATTTTTTTGTTTAATTTTTAAATATAACCAACCCACCTTTGGTAGATGCTATCATCTGAAGTAAGTGGCAGCAACTGATATAGATGTATAGACCATGGCTTAAATTTGTAATGATTTTTGGTAGTGTAATTAACATGGATTCCAAAATAAATCTTGGCAAAACCATAACTATGGATTAGTGTGTAAGCCTTTGACCAGTAGTTGATCTAATGGCATGAGTTGAGTCAATCTACAGCAAGTAGACCCATTGTTAAACTCAGTGGCTGATGTACTTTCCCAAAATTTGGATAAATTTTCAAGTGAAAATTAACAAGTTGGGAAAGTTAAGAAAGAGGGCACTGATGTTACGTTCCCTCTTCCGTGTATTAAAGAATTCTTATGAAAGAGCTCCAATGCTTGTAGGTGCCATAGGAATTGTTAGTTTGACTTTTGATATTGAGATTCGGCTTGATAGTTTTCTTATTGTGTTTAACAAAAATGATTTATGACAAAGCTAATATATATTGAGTAAATAATTAAAATAATCTTGAAAGTCATTCATGCTGTCATTGATATAGCTATGATAAAGTGTTTGTGTTACCTAAAGTGGTTAAAAGTCAGTTATTGGTGATGACAGTGTTTTGGTTCGCCATCCATGTTAAAGGTGCTTTAATTGCCTTGTACAAAAGTTTGATTGAACTTACATCCTTAGGGCTCCTGTTACCTATGTGAGTAAAGTTAACAGAATTTCATAATGAATTTTGCATTTCAGGCAAGGAGAGCAGCCGGAGTGGTACAGAGTATGATCAAAGAAGGAAAGCTAGCTGGTCAAGCCGTTCTCATAGCTGGCCAGCCAGGTACCGGGAAAACTGCCATAGCCATGGGGCTGTCCCAATCCCTAGGGCCAGACACACCGTTTACAGCAATTTCTGCAACGGAAATTTACAGGTTAGCTACTGAACAACATAAGGATTGGGGATTCTCTATATTTATTAAGCTTTAATTAATTGAAACTAGGATTAGTCAGTGAAAATATTTCATGTAAAGTATATGCTATCTAATTTTATCATGATGATTATTCCGTAAAAATTTCTTTGATGTTGCAAACAGTATTTAGATTGTTGTATATAACGGTATGTACTGTGTATTAATTCTCAAATTATGTAATTTTGATATTAAGCTCGTATTACATTATATAAGTACTGCATATGGAGATATGAATTGTAAGGGAGTTGTATTTCATTTCAGTTTAGGCATGTCCAAGACTGAGGTGTTGACACAGGCATTCCGTCGATCCATTGGTGTTCGTATCAAAGAAGAGACGGAGATAATTGAAGGTGAGGTGGTAGAAGTCCAGATTGACAGACCTGCGACTGGCACAGGTGCTAAAGTAGGGAAGCTTACCCTGAAAACTACAGAAATGGAAACCATTTATGACTTAGGCAACAAACTAATTGAGGCACTGACAAAAGAAAAGGTAAATATTTTACATATTGAACATAATGTATATAGATTTCTATGAGAAATCTATACATGTACTGTTCTTCTCCCATCAACTCTTGCATTTATCACCTTCTTTAGCAGACAGCCATTTTCAAATTTCTCTACATGGCCAAACCACCTCAACACATTCATTTCTGCTCTAGCTGCTAATTAATTTCTTACACTTGTTCTCACCATCACTACTTTGTTCCTAATCAGTCTTTGTTCCGTAACCGAAATACAAACCACGCTATTTACAAAGGGTATTACTTTTAGCGTAGCTGAAATGGCGAGCCATTAGAATTTAACGAGGGTGTATTACCCCCGCGCTAGTTAGCGGGGGGGTAGGGGAGTGGTAGCTAGCTACCCCTCCTCCCCCTCACACACAGGTGAATACTCACTTTCACTTTTGGCTCGGACTGTGACAGACGTCTCTGTCTTGGTCCTCGCTTGGCAGCCATTGTCTGTTTTGTCTTTACTTAATCGCTTACTTTTCTTTTACTCAATATATATGTAAACATGTTTTCATGTTTGTATATATATTTGAGTATAGAAATAAGTAAGTTTCCTTTTCAGATGTGTGTGTGTAGTGTACGATATCTACGTGGAGGCCTCGGCAGTTAGGCCACCACGGCCTAATTTTATGGGTTGCGATCGAGTTTGACTTCGGTCTTTCTCTCTCTCTCTCTCTTGAGGTCGTTCACCCTTTTACTATGTTTTACTACGCCCTTGTAGCTTCCTTCCCGTGTGGGTGGGGTTGCTACGCCGTACATTTTGTCTCAATTAGTTTATGAATCTAATTGTAGTTGTTAATTTTTCAGCTTGTAGAACGATTCCTTTCGGGGTTTTCGTTTTTTCTTTAGTGTTCATTCATTTTTAAATTACATAATTACATAGTTACATAATTATAATTGTTATAATTCTGTTTGGTTACAGCTCTCCTTCCGCGAGTGTAAGTGGTTGTGAGGGCACGTGCCTGTTGTGTAATTCTTGTTCCTTTTCCTCGGGATTCCTCTTCGGAGCCTTCCCGGGGGAATGAATGTGTACTAATATTATTTGTTTTATTTTTTTACAGTTACCGATCTAGTTCGTTTCTGTAATATAGCAACGGTGTGAGCTGTCTGGTTGAGTCCTGGGGATTCGGCTATTGCTGCCTCCCCCCTTGTATTGTCGTCAGGGGCGTGTCTCCTTCTACTGGTAGTACTCCCGTGTCGACGGACAGCTCTCCAGTTCATTTTAGAACAGTCAGGAGGCTTGCCTCCTTGGGCGGATAACTTTCCTTCCGAGGGAAGTTTTTTTCCTGTCCAGGCTTGAGCTTTTCCTCTTTTGGGGGGTTCTTCTCTTGCCTTTTTTTTCGTGCGACTATGCTCTTGGTGCTGAGCGGTCGCACCTGCAGTTTCGCTCAAGGGGCTGGGCAACTGCAGGAGCTCCTCTTCGGAGGATTGCCCCTCTTAGGTCACTGGCTGACCTGTCTCTTCCACGAAGTGTTTCTCTTTCGTTCGCGAGAGAGTACACTCATAGAGACTCCTCTTCGGAGGTTTCTTCTGTTGCTGTTGCTGTTGGCCTCCCTCGCCGTAAGGCCCTCCGTCCGCCTCGTCGTAAGGGCCTCTCATCTCCCTATAAGGGTGCTTGAGGCGCCTTTTTGAATCTCCGTTTGCAGCCTACAACTTCTTTTTCTCGATCTTCCGTCTTGGTGCAGATGGACAGCAGTCTAATCTCGTCTTCCGACGGGCAACGGTCTTCCCGACGGACAACGGTCTTCCCGACGGACAGCGGTCTTCCGACGGACATCAGTCTCCCGGCGGACAACGATCCCTTCGGGGCAAAGGGTTGCCCCCACGGGGGTTCTTCCCTTGTGTGTCAGGGTTTCCCTGCGCGCCCTTCTGTTCGTCAGCGCTCTCCTGTTCGTCAGCGCTTTCAAGATGATCTTCCCTGTGGTTCCTGTTACGTGCCCTGTGCGCCCACGTTCGCCCTCGCGATCTAGAACTTCGGTTCAGGTCGGGGTCAAGGACTCTTCTTCTTTGCGCAGGCTTCCACGCGTAGCCTTCTGCTCGTCAGCGATCATCAGCTCGTCAGCGATCATCAGCTCGCCAGCGATCGTCAGCTCGTCAGCGATCATCAGCTCGCCAGCGATCTCCAGATCGCCCACGTGTGTTACAGCTGGCACGCCAACGTTCTCCAACACTTCTGAAGGAACATGGTTCGCCAGCTACTAGCTCAACTGCGGATGCTGATCGCCATCGCGCGACCCTCAACTGCAGATGCTGACCGCCATCGCGCGACCCTCAACTGCAGATGCTGACCGCCATCGCGCGACCCTCAACTGCAGATGCTGACCGCCATCGCGCGACCCTCAACTGCAGATGCTGACCGCCATCGCGCGACCCTCAACTGCAGATGCTGACCGCCATCGCGCGACCCTCAACTGCAGATGCTGACCGCCATCGCGCGACCCTCAACTGCAGATGCTGACCGCCATCGCGCGACCCTCAACTGCAGATGCTGACCGCCATCGCGCGACCCTCAACTGCAGATGCTGACCGCCATCGCACCACCCTGAACGATCGCCCTCCTGCAGATGCTGATCACCATCGCACCCTTTCACGCGATCATTCACCTGCGCATGCTGCTCGCCATCGCACAACCCTGAACGATTGCCCGCTTACGCATGCTGCTCCTCATCGCACAACCCTGAACGATCGCCCTCCTGCAGATGCTGATCACCATCGCACCCTTTCACGCGATCATTCACCTGCGCATGCTGCTCGCCATCGCACAACCCTGAACGATTGGCCGCTTACGCATGCTGCTCCTCATCGCACCACCCTGAACGATCGCCCTCCTGCAGATGCTGATCACCATCGCACCCTTTCACGCGATCATTCACCTGCGCATGCTGCTCGCCATCGCACAACCCTGCACGATAGCCCGCTTACGCATGCTGCTCCTCATCGCACAACCCTGAACGCTCGCCCTCTTGCGGATGCTGATCACCATCGCACCCTATCACGCGATCATTCACCTACACATGCTGCTCGCCATCGCTTACCGCCAGCGATCTTCTTCACCCACGCGGCAGCACGATCCCTCGCCGTCACGCCCATTCCCCTGCGCGCCCGCGCGATCGCTCGCCTGCGCGCCCGCGCGATCGCTCGCCTGCGCGCCCGCGCGATCGCTCGCCGGCGCGCCCGCGCGATCGCTCGCCTGCGCGCCCGCGCGATCGCTCGCCTGCGCGCCCTCGCGACCGCTCGCCGGCGCGCCCGCGCGACCACTCGCCTGTGCGCCCGCGCGACCATTCGCCTTTGCGCGACCGTTCGCCCTCGCGCGACCATAGTTCGCGGCGAATTCCACAGCCGGTGGTAGCAGCAGGGACGCGTGCTCCTAGGCGGCACTCGGGATCACCTCCATCCAAGCACAGGTTGGTAGTGCAGGACGAAGACAGGTCAGTGCAGCATTCTTCCCACCTTCTTTTCAGGCAGGAACCGTCGTGTCCTCTCCAAAGGATCGCCCGATCCCTTTCACCTTAGCGAGGATTTCGGACTCTGTGTCCTTGGAGCAGCAGACATGGTTTGATCCGCTGGCACGGGCGTTAATGAGGGTTATGAAACCAGCACTCACCGGCCAGGGTAACAAACCAGCGGCTGTCTCTCCTACGCTGAAGAGAAAGAGAGGAGTGGACTTCGTGGTGACTTCCCCCAGGGCGAAGTTGGTTCCCAAGAGGTCGGTCTCGAGGGTCCCCTCTCCTGCACGAGTACTCTCTCCTTCTCCCGCCCTGGAAGGATTTTTGGCGGGGGGGCTTTCCGTTGAAGATTTCTCCATCGGACAAGGGGTGACTGCTTACCTCTTCCTCTGGGAGCTTACCAGGTTCTTTCCCTCCTCGGTTACGGCCCGAGGTTTGGTTCAAGGAAGCTACAGGAAGATCAAGGGTACTTTCCTCCTCTCGAGCTCAGGCACCTTGGCCTTTCGTCGTTAAGTATCTACTTGCGGACAAGCTCGATGTTTTACCATCTGGACGCACTGACTGAAGGCTTCCTTCGGGTGTCTCATCTGTGGAGGTCAACGACCTCAGACACCCTTCCATCCTTGAGAAGAGTTTTGTCTTTGCCCAAGGACAGAGACTTAAACATCTGCTGTGCGGAGTAAATCGACTTCCGGTTTCACTCCTCCAAGGCGCTTTCTTCCAGACTCTGCAGGGCTCCAGCTCCCTTTTCTTTCAACCACGTCGGCCTAAGTTATCGGCTACGACAACTGGGACAAGGTGTCCAATTGCAGTTTCCTCCTGTCAGGAACAGATGGCACGGGAGACTCCCCCGGGGGGGCATAGTCCTAAAAGGAGTTCACGAACTCTAGGATTGCAGGTTTTTTCGCTGGGAGGATGCTTAAGGTTACTCATCCGAATGACAGCTTCCCAATGCCCATTCCCGCACAATCTCTGTGAGTAGCCAAGGATATCGCGCCTGCCGTCTCTGTCAGCGAATTCAGTGTCTCTGAACCTCTATGCCATAGCATCAGCAGAGTTGCCCGGTTGGGCAGAATGATCCATACCTTAGGCGAAGGTCTTCCTTAGGATCATCGACGGCTTCACCCCCGGCCCCCTCAGTCGATCCTTTCTTGTAAGGAAGGATCTGAGAGGGGATGTCCATAGTCGACCTCTCAGCCCTGATCAAGTTTGTCGAACAAACTTCGGCCAGCGTAGACCAGCAGAATCGATCAGACTGGTAACGAGGCGACAGGACTCCTTTAACCCTGGATCGGAAGGACGGGTACTTTCAGTTTCCATTCCATCCATCTTCCAGGGTGCTCGTCGAATTCAGCCTAAACTGCAAGTATTCCTGCTTATGATGCAGTGTGGCTATCCCGCCGTGGCATAGCAGGTTTGTTTCCCCAGAGAACTCTCCCTGCCTTCCTCTTGGCCGCTCAGGTGCTGACTTCCGCCTCCTCTGCTGTTTGGAGGGCTGGTCAACTCCGGTAGGCTCGGGTTTCGACCTTCTTCAGCGCCGGGAAAAGCTTCCGAATGCTGACCATGAGTGTGGGCTCATGGTATTTTGCTTGGAGCCTTCTCTTCCTCTGCCTCAACATCTGGAGTATCTGGCCATGATATTGAGTCAACCGCCTTACCACGTTGGAAACCCCGCTTCTCGTCCGTCCAGCGAGGTTAAGCAACGTCGGCACTTGGATGGGTGACCACCTGGGGACGCCAGATTCTGTTACCACATCCTCCGAGCCTTCCTTTCGGTTGACTGTGGCAAGACTGAGGAGAGTCGCAGTACCTGTTCTCAGTCAAGCAGAGTTTTCAGCCCTACCTTGGAACGTTTCCTAGTTCTTCTTTCCTCATTGACCCGTTTATAGTCCGAACGGTCGCCTCAGGATAAGTTCCATGTGGGGCGATCCAAGTTCCGGTGGCTTCAGGCAATGTTTAACCGGACTCCCTGGCCCTATGGGACCAGCGGAACTATTAAACCTGCAATGGGTGTTGACCTATGGAGCCTCTTGATGGTAGTGGATATTCTCGTCCTTTCCCCACATTCTTGATGCGGTTCTCGGACTCGTCAAAGGAAAGGGGGGGGGGCATGTTCCGGTCCAGGCCTATGGTCAAGACCTGAAGGATACCTCTCCATCATTCAGGCAGGCTTAAGGGCCTTAGTCTGGCCCCTCTTCAGTCCTACCGCTCCTGCCAAGTCGCCCCGTTGCGTGTCGACTTCATGCTAACCAGCAGGGGACGCATTTTCACACCTTCACATCTTGCAGTAGAGATACCGGGATGATTGAGATTCTCTCAATTCCACCATCGGCTCTCTCATTCCAGGCAGGGGAATGTTTCTCTCAGACTATCCAAGCAGAGCCTCATAGAGAGAGTGTACCTAGGGGTCTTTGACCTTGGGTAACCAGCAAGTGCTGATCTGGGGGACCTGATCGCGACAGCTTGGAACCTCAAGCTTCCGCTAGTTTTCCCCCCAGTCTCAGACCCCGAGACTCTGGCAAGATGCATTCCGGTGATGGTGGGACAACTTCGACGCCTGCGTCTTCCCTCCTTTTTGTCTGCGGACAATGGGTCTCAACAAAACCAGGTTGTCTGTCAACCTTTCAATGGGAGAGCTCCACTGGGACTATGCGCAGAACGGTTTCTGGACCCTCTGCTTCCCCTGACGGAACTCCCGGGAGAGCTTCTCCCACGGCGCAGGCTACTCAAGCAACCACACTGCGACATCTCTCCCGAACCGGGGCGTCGCTTCGGCTTCATGCCTGGAGACACTACGCTTCCTCCTCTAGAAGAGACAACCCGCTACAGTCGCGGTACGGAGGTCGCGTCATCTGCGATAGTCATCCACAGGGGTCTCCCAGGCAAAGTGAAGAGTCTAAGGTGGTTGGTGCCGTGGGAGATATACCTCTTCCCGTGAGGCCTCTTCTCCAGCAATAACGGTCTTATTGCCTTTCGGCGGGAGGAAACTCCTTTCCGCTCTTGGCAATGAAGCCTGTCGCTCAGCCTTTCCCTGACCTTCAGGCTTAAAGGAATAACTTTTTCCTGCCCGCTGGATCTATTCTCGCTCATGCGAAGCTACGATCGTCCCTGCCCTAGTCGGAGGAAGACCTCCAACTTGGAGCATGGCTCGGACTTTTAGTCCTTTAAGAGATCTTCTCAAGACCCTTTTACGACAGGCCTCGGATTGTATTCCGCCTTGGGTCTTCTGCTCACTCTGGCCACGGCCAGTGTGTAAGCAATCTTCTTGGTCTCTTACTACTCCCCCCCTTTCTAAGGAAGAGGGGAAGGCAACATTCAGGCTCGCTCCTGAGTTGTTGGCTAGACTCAGAATCTGAGGGTCCCGACCCTTCGGTCCGATTCATTCAAGATTTTGAGTCTCCATTCTGTGTCTGATGTCCCAAGACCTTCTCTTTCTTGCCAGTACAGGAATCGAGAGGTTAGCGCTGGGAACAGCTGCAGTTTGGCCTCAGTTGCAGCCGATTTGGGAACACAAGGAGGACATGGGGGGAGAGTCACCAGTATACCTCTTCAGCCCGGACTCAAGGACATTCATCTCGACCTGTCTTCAGACCCTCCCCCGTCACGTCGCCCTACAGCACGATGTTGGATACATCGCAACGTCCCTCGCCTTCGAGTAATACTACTCTGTGACGCAGGTGCTACAAGCTGGAGTCTGGAAGCGTCTGATGACCTTCGCAGCCCGCTTCCTGCAGGGCGTGACCCACAGGAGTCTCGATACGTTTTCTATCGCTCTGTGGTGGCTACACAACAGCTGGTCTAACCTCAGGCTCCTTTTTGGACAGGTAGCAGAAGGTTGAGGGCATTGTTATCAGGTTTTAGTCTGCATGAACGAAAGAAGTATGTCTGGCCCTTACTTCTTTCTTCATCATCCCCTCTACGGGGAAGCAGCATCCTGGTCTCTGCATAGCTGACCTCGAACCTCTGCAGGTAAACCATGCTTCCTTGTGTTCCGAGTATTGAGTCAATACTGTCGCGTCCCCCATACCCTGACGAGGTGGTATTGGGAACGTCCTAACCCAGAGTTCCTTCTGGAACTCCAGGTCAACTGCCTAAGACGGGTCACACTTCTTCCTTCACACACAAGCTTACGTAGGCCACATGGTTCCTTGCGGTGCAAGGAACTTGTGAGGTGCAGGGACTCCTTTTCTCGAGTGCGACTCACTCGGATTCTGAGTCCCCGGGTAAAGCCAAAGCCAGTATGGCTGGGGACTTTCCACCCTTCCTAAGGGATAAGTCACCCTTTGTAAATAGCGTGGTTTGTATTTCGGTTACGGAACAAATGACAAATTCGAAGATAATTTGTATTTTTCCTAACCATACAAACCTTAGCTATTTACACATATTTGCCCGCCAGCCCTGTCCCCCAAGACAAGTCCTACCTCTAAGTGAAAGTGAGTATTCACCTGTGTGTGAGGGGGAGGAGGGGTAGCTAGCTACCACTCCCCTACCCCCCCGCTAACTAGCGCGGGGGTAATACACCCTCGTTAAATTCTAATGGCTCGCCATTTCAGCTACGCTAAAAGTAATACCCTTTGTAAATAGCTAAGGTTTGTATGGTTAGGAAAAATACAAATTATCTTCGAATTTGTCATATTCTGTATACATCAGCCATACTCCTCAGACACTTCGTCTCGAACACATTTGATTTCTGTCTCTCCGTTTCTTTCATTCCTCACAACTTCGATCCATATATCACAGTTGGGTTGGTACCGTCACTTTCTCATACTGAACTCTCTTTACATTCATTCCTAACCCTCTATTCATTACCACTTCTTTCATGGCCCCCAACACTTTACATCCTTCATTCACCCTCTGATGTACATTTTCCATTCCATTTGCAGTTACAATAGAATCTAAGTACTTAAACTTATCTACTTCCTATAGTAACTCTTCATTCAACATGACATTCACCACCACCTAGCACCACCACCCTTTCTCGTTTATCTCATAACCTTACTCCTACCCACATTAACTCTCAACTTCCTCTTCTCACACATCCTCCCAAACTCTGTCACTAATTGACCCAGCTTCTTTTAGTGTGCAACCAATACAGCGTCATTCGCAAACAACAGTTTCACCTCCCACTCATGATTGCTCATCTGTCAGTTTCAATCCTCGTCCAAGCATTCGAAAATTCATCTCTCTCGCAACTCCAACAAACAAATTAACAACCATGGCGACATCACACAATCATGTCTCAGCCCCACTCTCACTGGAAACCACTCACTCACTTCATTTCTTATCCTAGTACATGCTTTACTCTTGATGTATAAACTCTTCACTGCTTGCAACAACCTTCTACCAATTCCATGTAACCTCTTCACATTCCACATCGCTTCCCTGCCAACTCTATCATAAGCTTTTTCAAGATCCATAAACGCAACACCTTACCTATGGCTAGATATTTTTCACATGTCTGCCTAATGGTAAAAATCTGATCCACACATCATTTACTACTTTTAAAACAACCCAGCATGTCTAAAATTGCATCCCCCATTTTTTCCTTAATCCTATTCATCAACACTCTATCATTCACTTTTCAAACCACACTCAAACTAATTCCCCTTGAATTACAACACTCATGCACATCTCCCTTACCTTTGTATAGTGGGACAATACACACGCACACCCAATCCACTGGTACCATTGACAACATAAAACATATAATAATCTCACCAACCATTAAATAGTCACACCCCTTCCTTTAACATCTCAGCTCTCACACCATCCATACCAGGTGCTTTTCTTACTCACGTTTCATCTAGTGCTCTCTTCAATTCCTCTCTTGTAATCTCTCTTATTCTCATCTCCCATCACTAGCACCTCAGCACCACCTGCAAAAACAGTCGGCCTCCCTATTATCCTCAACATCTAGCAACCTTTTCAGTTTCTTATTCTCTTCATACAAACAACCCAATCTTCGACCCCACCTCCAGTCAGCCGCCCTTATATCTTTATATCTAGATGGAATAAACTGCTTTTTCTGAGAAAACTACAGTATTTAATATTGCTAGAAGTATTAGAAATAAATTCACCATTTCATGCAATAATCTCATACCAATAAGTAGATCTGATACTAAAGGAATATGCTATTTTTTATTAATGGGAATTGTTATGGAACAAATGCATACTCCATTTTTTATGAATGGTTTGCATATTTCATTTTGTAGCCTCCTGTTATTCATGGTCTTAGACATGTGATTAAACTTAACTTTCATTATAGAGTTCTTGGGTTTTTGGGAATAAAACATTCATAGATTATTACTGGTATGACTTTTGGCTGTATGCTAAAGAAGGTGATGAATGCAAGAGTTGATGGGAGAAGTACAAGAGGAAGGCCAAGGTTTGGGTGGATGGATGGAGTGAAGAAAGCTCTGGGTGATAGGAGGATAGATGTGAGAGAGGCAAGAGAGCGTGCTAGAAATTGGAATGAATGGGGAGCGATTGTGACGCAGTTCCGGTAGGCCCTACTGCTTCCTCCAGTGCCTTAGATGACCGTGGAGGTAGCAGCAGTAGGGGATTCAGTATTATGAAGCTTCATCTGTGGTGGATAAAGGGGGAGGTTGGGCTGTGGCACCCTAGCAGTACCAGCTGAACTCGGTTGAGTCCCTTGTCAGGCTGGGAGGAACGTAGAGAGTAGAGGTCCCCTTTTTGTTTTGTTTCATTTGTTGATGTCGGTTACCCCCCAAAATTGGGGGAAGTGCCTTGGTATATGTATGTATGTATGTATGACTTTTGTGGATAATGATAATATATACACTGGACATTTTCCTTTTTGATGTAGATTAATACATTTTATTCTTTAATCTTTGCCTTCATTTTGGTATTCTTTAATTAACCATGAGTTTTGATAGGTACAAGCTGGGGATGTCATAACTATTGACAAAGCCACTGGCAAGATTACGAAACTAGGACGTTCTTTCACACGTGCCAGAGATTATGATGCCACAGGACCACAGACGAGGTATGCTATTGAAATTTAATTCATTTGGATTTTCCTCATGATTTTTGTCTCTCAAAAGTTTTCTGTTGTGAACAATAGCTTTAAATTAATGCAACGAAATATTTATTTCTTGACGCAGGTTTTACATCCAAGTATATGAGGGCCACATGATAATGCATTATATCCAAAGGATATTAGTTGCCCAATATGTACTAATTTTTCAATATTTAACTTAGCCGGTGATTATATAGCTGCAACTCTGTTGCTCGACAGACAAAAAACTGTACAAAAAAAAACTCGCCAGCGATCGCTATACAGGTTGCGGGTGTGCCCATCAGCGCCAACTGTCGGCCAGATACCAAACTCCATGTAAACAAAGACTCAATTTTCTCTCTGTCGACGTGTCGACAAGACGTACTTTACTCGCTGTTGAAACCTGGAGTTTTTCCCATCATCTTTGGTGAAGTACTATATTCTGGTTTTGAGCTTTCGCTGTGCAGGGTTTTTCTTCAAATAAATCCTTGAACTCTTTTTTGTATCGGATTCATTGTTGATGACTTAGATCGTTTTTGGAATTTTCCCTTGACCAATTCAAAATGGCTGACCTTTCACAAGTTCCCAAGTTTAGAAAATGCAATGCTAGGGACTGTTCTAGGCGTCTTCCGAAGGCTTCTCTCGACCCTCACACTGTTTGTTCCAATTGTCGGGGTAAAACCTGTCAATTGGAAGATCGGTGTGAGGAATGCGTGGGCCTTTCGGAATTCGATTTTATCGAATTTGAAAAGTACACACGCAGGCTAGAGAGAGATAGAATTAGGAGAAGTTCTTCTAGGTCGATTGATGTTTCCTCTCCTCATGCCCCACAACCTATTCCTTCCCCTGTAGTGGTTGTTCCTAACCCCCCTCCTAGCACTCAGGAACCATCGATGGCTGACATGATGCGTGCTATCCATGCCCTGGGGGAGAGAGTTGAGTCCCTTGCAAGTGACCGCAATCAACTCATGGCGGATGTTAAGGAGCTAAAGTGCCAAAGTGCCGCGGGAAGTGATAAAGTGCCAAGTGAAAGTGTTGTGAACAGTGTTGCGCTTGAGGGTTCGTCTGTTCGTGCCTGTCGTCCTCCTAGTCCGGGACCTCTTGCAAGCTCCCAAGCCCAGGGGAGAAGCAATGTCGTACGACGCATGGGTTCGAGAGGCCTTGATCAGCGAACAGACGTTCCCTCCATGGTATCAGGCGTATCTCCCCAAGATCGCCCCTACCTACGTAAGACGAGAGAGCCCGTTTTTACCTCGTCGTCTGAAGGTGTTTCTCGTAAGAAACTTTGGACCAAGGTCTCACGACCTTTAAAGCGTAAGTCGGTCCCTTCAGGACAAGTCCAACGTCCCGGCTGTAGCCACTGGGTCAGTTCGGACTCGTTGCCGTCATCTGATGACTGCTCACCGCCTAAGAGAGGCAAAGCGGTACCGCTTCAGTCGCTAACCCCGTCTGTTGCCGCACCTGCTCCCGTAGACCCTAAATGGGCTTTGCTGCAAGACATGCAGTCCAAGCTTACGTCCTTGATGCAGGACTTTCATGCGGAGAAGGTTGCTACTGAACCTTCTGGCCAACAACCTTCCAAGCGAACGGTTGTGCGTCCTGTTGACGCTGAGGTAACCTTCTCGCGTCTACCAGTTGAGGTGGTTCCTCCACCGATGCGACCCAGTGTGGGTTGCCAGCCGCACGTTGACGTTAAGCGACGCTCGGAGGTGGTTGTTGACGTTCAGAACGTTCAACAACCATCAGAGGTGACTTGTTTTGACGCGGTGCGTCAACCTCCGCAACCCGGTGTGGTTTCGACTGCACAACCCAGACGGTCTAGACAGTCTCGGGTGGACGCTGTGCGTCCTCGCGCTACCATGGTTGTTGACAGTTCACAGACTGTGCAGCAGTACCATGACGTTGCGTCCGGCTCCGTCACGCATGCACCAGTGCGACCGGACTCAGCGAACCAGACGTTGCCCACTCCGTTGCCATTTCCTCATCAGTTTTCGGATGAGGACCTATCTGATGAGGATGTTGCTGAACAACAAGACGATCAACAGTCAGAACTGGACGAGCCCAAGGCAACTCCTCCGTCATTGGACTTTAGAAAAGTCATGACTGTATTCAAAGAGTTGTTTCCTGACCAATTTATTTCTGTGGCTCCTCGTTCTCCGCCGTCAGAGTTTGTATTAGGCATGACTTCTACCGCACCTGCCTTTACTAAACTCGTCCTCTCACGCTCATCCAAGAGAGCTTTGCGGCTGTTAGGAGACTGGCTAGAGTCCAAGAAGAGTTTAGGGAAGACAGCATTTGCCTTTCCCTCATCTAAACTCTCTTCTAGATCGAGCGTCTGGTATGCCACGGGAGAAGTTCTCGGCTTGGGAGTTCCTGCCTCTGCCCAGGGCGACTTCTCAAGTCTTGTAGACTCTCCCCGCCGCCTTGCCATGAGACGCTCGAAGATTTGTTGGTCACCATCGGACCTGGACCACCTTCTTAAAGGGATCTTTAGGGCTTTTGAAGTCTTTAACTTTTTAGACTGGTGCTTAGGAGCCCTGAGCAGGAAAATCTCTTCGACAGATAAGGATATTTCTTTGCTCATTATGTCCTGCATGGACAAGGCCGTCCGTGATGGGTCCAATGAGCTTGCTGCCTCATTCACGTCCGGAGTCCTGAAAAAGCGAGAGTCTCTCTGTTCGTTCCTGTCTGCTGGAGTTACACCATGCCAGAGATCTGAACTTCTCTTTGCTCCCCTTTCCAAGTGCCTGTTTCCTGAAGGCTTGGTAAAGGAAATTGCCGCTTCGTTAGTTCAGAAGGACACCCACGATCTTGTTGCGTCCTCAGCTCGCAAAGCTCCCCCTTTGCCTTCATTTTCCGCTAGACCGAGGATAGACACTCCAGCGTCTCGCTTTATTCCGCCCTTTCGTGGCAGAGCCTCCAGCAGAGGAGGTGCTCGTGCCGAAGGGAAACGAGGGAAGAGGAAAGGACCCAAGTCCTCCAAGGGCAGAGTCTGACTGCCCGCAACTTCAGACAGCAGTGGGAGCCAGACTCAAGAACTTCTGGCAAGCCTGGGAGAGGAGAGGCGCAGATTCACAATCTGTCAAGTTACTCAGAGAGGGGTACAAAATCCCTTTTGTACGCAAACCCCCTCTAGCAACGTCTCCCATCGATCTCTCTCCCAGGTACAGAGAGGAAGAAAAGAGACAAGCCCTGAAACTGGAAGTGTCTCTTTTGCTAGAGAAGGGAGCGGTGGTCAAAGTCTCGGACCTTCGATCACCGGGATTTTACAACCGTCTCTTCCTAGTTGCAAAGAAGACAGGAGGGTGGAGACCGGTGCTAGACGTCAGTGCTCTGAATGTCTTTGTCACAAAGACGAAGTTCTCCATGGAGACCACAAAGTCAGTCTTAGCAGCGGTCAGAAGGGAAGACTGGATGGTCTCGCTAGATCTAAGGGACGCCTACTTCCACGTCCCCATTCACTCAGACTCCCAACCTTTTCTGAGATTCGTCTTCGAAAATGTGGTCTACCAGTTTCGGGCCCTGTGCTTTGGCCTAAGCACAGCTCCTCTCGTGTTTACGAGGCTGATGAGGAATGTGGCCAAATTCCTCCACTTATCGGACATCCGAGCCTCCCTTTATTTGGACGACTGGCTTCTCAGAGCCTCTTCCAGTCGTCGCTGTCTGAAGGATCTCAAGTGGACTCTAGATCTGACCAAGGAATTGGGACTCCTAGTCAATTTGGAAAAGTCGCAGCTGGTCCCATCCCAAACTATTCTGTATTTAGGGATGGAGATTCACAGTCTAGCTTTTCGGGCTTTTCCGTCGGCCCCCAGAATAGATCAAGCCCTGTTATTCATCCAGAAGATGCTGAAGAAGGAACGCTGCTCAGTCAGGCTGTGGATGAGTCTGGTAGGGACGCTGTCATCCCTGGAACAATTTGTGTCACTAGGAAGACTACACCTCCGTCCTCTTCAATACCATCTAGCTTTTCACTGGAAAAAGGACAAGACGCTAGAAGCGGTCTCGATCCCGATTTCCGAAAAGATAAAGTCTTGTCTGACTTGGTGGAAGGACAATATCAACCTAAGAGAGGGTCTTCCCCTGGCTGTTCAGACTCCCAACCACGTTCTCTTCTCGGACGCATCGGACTTGGGCTGGGGCGCGACACTGGACGGTCGGGAATGCTCAGGTCTGTGGAACTCGAGTCAAAGGAGCATGCATATCAACTGCAAGGCGCTGTTGGCAGTACATCTGGCCTTGAAAAGCTTCGAGTATCTCCTTCGAGGCAAAGTGGTGGAAGTAAACTCAGACAACACCACGACCTTGGCGTACATCTCCAAACAAGGAGGTACCCACTCACTGACGTTGTACGAGATCGCAAGGGACCTGCTCATCTGGTCAAAAGGTCAAGACATCTCCCTAGTAACGAGGTTCATCCAAGGCAACTTGAATGTCATAGCAGATTGTCTCAGTCGGAAAGGGCAAGTAATTCCAACAGAATGGACCCTCCACAAGGATGTGTGCAAGAGACTTTGGGCCACTTGGGGCCAACCAACCATAGATCTCTTTGCAACCTCGCTGACCAAGAGGCTTCCAATCTATTGCTCCCCAGTCCCGGACCCAGCAGCAATACATATAGATGCCTTCCTCCTAGATTGGTCACATCTGGATCTCTACGCATTCCCACCGTTCAAGATTGTCAACAAGGTACTGCAGAAGTTCGCCTCTCACGAAGGGACAAGGTTGACGTTAGTTGCTCCCCTCTGGCCCGCGAGAGAATGGTTCACCGAGGTACTTCGATGGCTAGTAGACGTTCCCAGAAGTCTTCCTCTAAGGGTAGACCTTCTACGTCAGCCACACGTAAAGAAGGTACACCAAAACCTCCACGCTCTTCGTCTGACTGCCTTCAGACTATCGAAAGACTCTCGAGAGCTAGAGGCTTTTCGAAGGAGGCAGCCAGTGCGATTGCTAGAGCAAGGAGAGCGTCTACCATTAGAGTCTACCAATCGAAGTGGGAAGTCTTCCGAGACTGGTGCAAGTCAGTTTCTGTATCCTCGACCAGTACCTCTGTAGCTCAAATAGCTGATTTTCTCTTATACCTGAGAAAAGGACGATCCCTTTCAGCTCCCACTATCAAGGGCTACAGAAGCATGTTGGCATCGGTCTTCCGGCATAGAGGCTTAGATCTTTCCAACAATAAAGATCTGCAAGACCTCCTTAAGTCTTTTGAGACTACCAAGGAGCGTCGTTTGGCTACCCCTGGATGGAATTTAGACGTGGTACTAAGATTCCTCATGTCAGACAGGTTTGAGCCGTTACAATCAGCCTCCCTGAAAGATCTCACTCTTAAGACACTTTTCCTGGTATGCTTAGCCTCGGCTAAAAGAGTCAGTGAGATTCATGCCTTCAGCAAGAACATCGGATTTTCGTCGGAAAAAGCCACTTGTTCGCTGCAACTTGGTTTTCTAGCCAAAAATGAGCTGCCTTCTCGGCCTTGGCCTAAATCTTTCGATATTCCCAGCTTATCGGAGATCGTAGGCAATGAACTAGAAAGAGTCTTATGCCCTGTTAGAGCTCTTAAGTTCTATTTAAAGCGTACCAAACCTTTACGAGGCCAATCTGAAGCTTTATGGTGTTCAGTTAAGAAACCATCTTTGCCTATGTCAAAGAATACTTTGTCATACTTTATCAGATTGTTAATACGAGAAGCTCATTCACATCTGAGTGAGGAAGACCAAACTTTGCTTAAGGTGAAGACGCACGAAGTTAGGGCTGTAGCAACTTCCGTGGCCTTTAAGCAAAATAGATCTCTGCGAAGTATAATGGACGCAACCTATTGGAGAAGCAAGTCAGTGTTCGCGTCTTTTTACTTGAAAGATGTCCAGTCTCTTTACGAGAACTGCTACACACTGGGACCATTCGTAGCAGCGAGTGCAGTGGTGGGTGAGGGCTCAACCACTACAATTCCCTAATTCCATATCCTTTTAATCTGCCTCTTGAAATGTTTTTAATGTTGTTTTTTATGGGTTGTCCGGAAGGCTAAGAAGCCTTTCGCATCCTGGTTGATTTGGCGGGTGGTCAAAGTCATTTCTTGAGAGCGCCCAGATTAGGGGTTTGATGAGGTCCTGTTGTATGGGTTGCAGCCCTTGATACTCCAGCTCCTAGGGGTCTGTCAGCATCCTAAGAGGATCGCGAGGCTCCGTAAGGAAGACGTACTTACAAGGCAGAGTAATCGTCTAAGTCGACTTCCTTACCAGGTACCTATTTATTTTGTTTTTGTTATTTTGATAACTTCTAAAATGAAATAAAAACTCTTAGCTCATAAGATGTAAACATATTTAACTGGTCTCTACCCACCACCCTGGGTGTGAATCAGCTATATATTCACCGGCTAAGTTAAATATTTAAAAATGATATTTTAATTATAAAATAAATTTTTGAATATACTTACCCGGTGAATATATAAATTTAATGACCCTCCCTTCCTCCCCAATAGAGACGCAATGGGACGAGAAGAAAATTGAGTCTTTGTTTACATGGAGTTTGGTATCTGGCCGACAGTTGGCGCTGATGGGCACACCCGCAACCTGTATAGCGATCGCTGGCGAGTTTTTTTTTGTACAGTTTTTTGTCTGTCGAGCAACAGAGTTGCAGCTATATATTCACCGGGTAAGTATATTCAAAAATTTATTTTATAATTAAAATATCATATTTAATTCATTTGGATTTTCCTCATGATTTTTGTCTCTTAAAAGTTTTCTGTTGTGAACAACAGCTTTAAATTTATGCAACGAAAGATTTATTTCTTGACTCAGGTTTTACATCCAAGTATATGAGGGCCACATGATAATGCATTATATCCAAAGGATATTAGTTGCTCAATATGTACTAATTTCTAGAAAATTCCTCCTTGTTTGTCTTACGATAAAAGTTTGCCCAAAACTGGCATCTCTCATTATTTCCTAATGATAATAATGATGATTACTAGTATAAGTAAATATAATTAAAAATATTTCAATAACCTAGGAAGTCTCTTGGCGGCACAACTTGTTGCGGGCCGTAGGTGTTCTATGCCACAAAAATAAGACTACAATTAGTATAAGGAACTAATAAAAAGTCTTACAAAACAAAGAGATCCCGAGGAAGCGACACCAAAAAACTGCATACACACCCGTAAGGGAGCGTCAACAAAGCAGCTGAGAAAAACCCAACAAGGTTATTGAATGAACGTGTGTCGCTACCTAGAAATCCCAAGCAAACAAAATATAATACTCAATTTGGGAGCATGGATCTCCAAAACGTTTGACATCTTCAAAAACAAAATAACACAGAGCTACGAATAACACGTCTGAACGTTCACGGGTGCTAACAAGGAATGATGGGAGAAGGTTAGGTAGTGGTGGTGGTGGGGGGTGATTTTGAGGAGGAAGAAGTCTAATTGGAAAGGGATCTGTGGTAGTGGTATCACTCGCTTCAGTTTTAATACCGACACCCTTTAGGGGTGAGCGAGCTGGATATATTCCTAGCATTCCATGCAACTTTTTTCTCTGGTATATTTAGCAGTATTTATACCTTTGAAATGGTGCTTTAAGGAGCATTTCACGGGGCGACACAGGTTCCTCGCCCAGAAATAGATTTTTCCTTCGTCAAAATTCCTTTATAGATAACCAGAACTATAATTGTACGAACCAAGGCACTTCCCCCAATTTTGGGGGTTAGCCGACATCAAACAAATGAAACAAAAAGGGGACCTCTCCTCTCTACATTCCTCCCAGCCTGACAAGGGACTCAACTGTTGGGTGTAAATTATATAAATTATATAATTTACTGTAAGTCTATTGTATATATTGGTGTATTTATCTACTGTATGTTCCTTTTTTATACTTCTTAGAATGTGTCTTTATAAACAACAATAAATTTCATGTAAGAGGAAAAATCTTTGAAAAATTCTATTAGCATTCAACAATTTTGGTTTATTTAAGTAATAGGTTTTTTAGGTAATGGAATATTTAAGGTTTGATTAAATGTAGGCTAATCATCAGGAACACACCCTTCTAGCCAACCATATGAAAGTTAAAAATGTCAACATATTTATTAAGTTAAACAATTTATCAATGATGATACAATTGTTAGAACCCATGATAATCTTTTTCATAATTGCTTTGTTTTGTTTTTCAGGTTTGTACAATGTCCTGAAGGCGAATTACAGAAACGGAAGGAAGTTGTTCATACAGTAACGCTACACGAGATTGACGTAATAAACAACAGAACACAGGGATTTCTTGCCCTTTTCTCAGGTTAGTATCTCTTCAGTATGTTGTGGAACTTGTTTTCTGTTAGGAAAGTTCTGTTGTTATTGACATTATTTACCAGCTACATTATTAGGATAGATTTTTTGAGTCAGCCCTTAGATATAATGCATTAATGTATTTGTGCAAAATCTCTTAACTTAAATGATAAGCTATATGTTTTCTTTGGCTAATAATTGCAGCAAATAAGGATTAGCTGTGGCACATCTTGAAAGGTAGAAGTCTATGCTGTACAGATGTCCTTTAAAATTTGTGTGGGATAGATGACAGATGTCCATTATTGTTAAATAAATACGCCCTCCTTTGGTAGCTCTCCTATGCCCCATATTTCCTTGTGGCAAATTTGTTATGATAAAGGTTAAGATGTCATTATATTGCCATTCTAACTTGCCAAAAGAGCATTAAATTTTTTTTAGTAGCATTACTTTATCTCATTTTCCTCCCCTCTAATAATCAAATTTGCAAATGTAACTCCGCAAAGGGTGAGGGACTCATTCCATATACTTTTGCTTTTTTTTTATCAGAGGTCATACCCAAAAAATAATCTTAAGTTCACTTTTGGGATTACGTACTTAAGTATCTGTATGTGCAGTGTTCCTTCAGCCCCTAGCTGCACCTGCTTTATATCCTTCTACTTTACATCAGTTTTTTCTCCCTGTCTTTCATCTTGCTGTCAAACCTCTTCAACTTTTACTTCATTGTGTAACAGTAGGGTTTTTACTTTTTATTGTGTAACAGTAGGGTTTTTACTTTATATTGTGTAACAGTAGGGTTTTTCCATGTAGCACTTGGCTTCTTGAATTGCCTTATAGTCCCCAGCACTGAGCTTTATAGCCCAAATTCACAAGTCCATATATTGTATTGTATTCTGCATATATATTCGACCAAGTTCGAAAATAGTTCTCTTGCAGTTTTACTGAATATTTTTTCCTTTTAAACAGGTGACACAGGTGAAATTAAAGGTGAAGTCAGACAGCAGATCAATGCAAAAGTTGCAGAATGGAGAGAGGAAGGAAAGGCTGAGTTGGTACCTGGAGTTTTGTTCATAGATGAGGTGAGTGTATTGATAATACTTAGAGTTCTATTCTTTTGATACATTTCATTTTGTTTCCATTTTTAGTGAGATGCCAATGACATTTCCGTACTTCATCCATTAAGATCCTTTCACTAACACCAAGCAATGTTTAGAAAAAAATAGGTCGAATACAAATCTATTTACTGTAATGATACAGTATCGTCTTCTCAGGGTCTTTGCATGTGCAGTAAGATTTATTGTTTTCATCAAACAGTTTGCATCTAAGATTTTTGCCCAAATGTGGCAACCTTATTACTGGGGTTAGAGTGATCAAATAATAATTAATTTCTCTCTCCCTACTACACCACTGGGTCTGTTAGGCACTGTTGCTCATGGTGTGTCTACAAATTATGTTGTTAAAAATGCTTCACCTCCTCCCCCTCTCCTTCAAAACCCTCCTATTTTCAGACTATGGAAACTATATTTGGTCATATTTCGTGACAAAAAATATTTACATGTAATTTGAATTAAAGATTGATTTGGACATAATGATTATTTCAGTTTCTTGGCTTGTGTAACTTAATGTGCAAAATGTATTTCTCTAATGAAAATCCCTTTAAGGAATTACTGTGAAAGTATTTTTGTTCGTGGTGTACCAATTTTCGTGGTCTTCGTGGGTGGGCGAATCCACGAATTTAAAAACCCAATGAAAATTTTTATACATTGTCAGAATTTAGGATTGAACTTGGACACATTCCTTTTGAGTTGGTGACCTACATTTTCTAAACCATTGTGGATTACTAATTATTTTGATTTTTTATTGTGAATATGTTTTATTATGATGATTATTGCATTGCAAATGAACACTATCATAATTGGGGTTCAACTAATAACCAAAAAGGTAAAAGTTCCAAAACAGAAATCCACGAATTTAAGTATTCACGAACCAACATTTTTTTTTATAAAACAACGAAAATTGGTACCCACGAATAAATATACATTCACAGTATACCCTGCTTGTCATGCTACAGGCATTGCTTTCTGTTCTTTCTGCTGTCTTTTGGTATCATATGTTGCTTTCTTTTTCTCTTTTAACATCTGATGCCTCAGCATCTCCCCCCCCCTTTTTTTTTTTGTCAAATTATATCTCTTATCTAAGAGTAGATATTTCAGCCTTACCATATCAGAATTAATAAATTTGACCCAGGAATGTTTTAACATACTTTTACATTATTGGGAAAGCATGGTATTCTCAAAATACTCAAGTTATATTGAATCATATTTTATTCAACAGTTTTGTAAATTTACTTTGTATACTGAATTAATAATATATTTGGGTATTTGAAGTAAGTTCAAGCATTTATATTATTGATTTTTAATTTTTTTTTATTTTAACTTTCATCCCTTATCACTGTAGATTAAAAACTGCTCGGCAGAATATGTTTCTTAATAAAATGTGTAAGTTCCAATATTCATATATTTTCTTCCAGGTACATATGTTAGATATAGAGTGCTTCTCGTTCTTGAATAGAGCTTTGGAAGACGACATGGCCCCTGTGGTCATAGTTGCCACAAACCGTGGGATAACTCGCATCAGAGGGACGAGGAATCTTTCTCCTCACGGCATCCCTATTGACATGCTGGATCGTATGATCATCATCAAAACAACCCCATATCAAGATAAGGAAATCAAAGAAATACTTAAAATCAGGTAAATGTTCAAGAAATGCTTTCACGTATATCATTTTGCTTATGAAAGGATTCTAATTATCAGTTTTTCTTTGGTCTTGTGTTACTTGTATTTCCTGTATGTTATATTTACCTTGTAACCTTATACTACTTGTTTATTTTCACTCATATTTATTTAAAACGGATTTGCTTACTTTTGAAGTATTTTTATGTCTTTAAATATTGTAATGCTGTTATGGTTAGTGTGCTGCGGCCGGGTATACCACACAAACTTACTATCGGGATTAATGACCCCGTTCTCAACTAACCCACAACTATCTAACTGACTCCAAAGAGCACCAATAATAAGTGGGCAAACTCCCCCTCCCCCTTGGTTTGGTTCTGGACTAGGGGACCCAACGGATTGAGAAAAATGGTGAGACTATGAAAAGATAATACAAGCAAATTGTATGAAATTATTTCTTTGGTAAAGGAAAATAATGAAAAACTATCCCTATACTGTATACATTATAATCATCAATAAACACAGTGACCAATTGCAGTAAAGGGGAATAATATGTCTTGCAACAAATACATTGATACAAAAGTGTTTCTCCTTTCTTACCTCTTCCAACCACCTTTGGATAATAGAGGAACACACAAACTTATGGCTTATCTCACAAAAGTTTCTACCACCCTAATATCCCAGGAATCTTCCATAGCAAACAAATTCAAATCACTTGGTCACAGTTCTTAAATCTTTACATAACACATCCTCTAGCTATTAACATAACATTAGTTATGAATCTAGAAGAGTTAAGGCAAACCCCAAGCATGCGTTATCACCATATATAGAAAAGAATATGCTACATTTACCTTCATTATCACAATTTCATTTATATCTCTCTCAAGAAGTGGAAAAGCATGGTTTATGTTAGTTTTCTAATAAGGAATCACAGACTTGACCACAAACTCCTCACACAACGCATGCACAAAAAAAAAAGTCTTTCCTGTTGATATGACAAGAATCAGGCAGTATATTGGTCAATTGCCTGCATACTCACATTCACGCCAAGGTATAATTACTTGAGCCGTATCAGTGATTGGTATTAGGGTTTGTGGGTTTTCCCAACTCTTGTTCTCAAAAGCAGCTTGTGACGGTTTGTAGTTCCTTATTGCTCTCTCCAATACACGTTAGCTGTGGTTCCTGGTTCTGGTTCATAATTGATTGAGTTCAAAACACGAAAAATTATTGCAGTCTACTCAAGTGGTTCCCTACTGTGTGTAAGGTGCTGCACAAACCTCAAACACAACATAAGATAATTGAATGGCTGATGAGTTGAACAAATTTAACAATGGACTAATAATTTTAATTCGTCGTCGTCGTCGTCGCCCACTCGTGTCCGAGTATTGGGTTCTGTCGTTAGCCATCAGCCTCCTATCTGTGGGGTGGGTGCTTATGTCTGATGTGGCTGTTTAGTCCTAGTCTGTGGTGGAAGAGTCGCGGACAGTGTTCACAAGGGAGGGTAGGTGGTGGGCGGGGCTGTTCTAATCGCTCTCTCCTTCTTCTCCTCCTAGCCTCCTCATTTTGTCTCCTCCTATCCTCAAAGTCCACGGTGCCATGGTGTACTGTACTCCTCCAGGTTTTCCTGTCCCTGGCTGTTTCTTCCCATGAGGAAGGATCGATGTCAGTTAGAGCCAGGGTGCGCTTTAGTTGATCTTTATTGCGCATTTTCGGGGCTCCTCGTGGTCTGGTGCCCTGGGTCAGTTCTTCGTAGAATATTTTCTTTGGGAGCCTAGATGGATCCATTCTATGCACGTGTCCTATCCAGCGGAGGCGGTGGTGGATGATGGTGGCCTCCACGCTGGTCAGCGAGGCACGTTTTAAGACTTCAATGTTGGTGGTGTGGCTCTCCCAGGGGATTTTCAAGATCTGCCTCAGTTTCATTTGTTGGAAGCGTTCTAGGTTTTTAAGATCGTTTCTATATAGCGTCCATGTTTCACATGCATACAGGAGCGTGGAGAGGACTACTGCCCTGAACACCATTATTTTGGTGGTCATTGTCAGTGCGTGGTTGTTAAATACGCGGCAGTTGAGTCGGCCAAAGGCGGAGTGGGCTGCCCTGATCCTGTTCTCCACGTCCTTTTTGCTTGTGGGAGCTGATGTTAGGATGCTCCCTAGGTAGGAGAACTGGTCCACCTGTTCTAACGGTTGGTCATTCACTGTGGTATTGAAGTTTGGGAGCATCAGTCCTGGTGGATGTTGGACGAGGGTCTTGGTTTTGTCTGTGTTGACTTGCATCCTAAAACGTTCGTAGGTAGAGTTGTATGCATCAGCTAACGACTGCAGGTCCTCTGCCGTCTGACCTGGGGTGGCATTGTCGTCAGCATACTGCAGTTCTCGCACTGCACACAAGGTGGTCTTGGTTCTGGCGCGGAGTCTAGCGAGGTTGAAAGCGCCTCCATCCATGCGGAAACGTAGGTCGACTGAGGGTGTGTCTGGGGGAATTTCGTTGAGCATTGCTGCGGTGTATAGCGAGAAACACGTTGGGGCCAGAACACAGCCCTGCTTCAGGCCGCCGTTGATGGGGAATGGGTCTGAAAGAGAGTTCTGGTGGCAGACTCTCCCAACCATTCCGTCATGGAGGGCACGCACCAGCTTGACAAAATCGGGTGGGCAGCCATATCTTTTGAGGACAGCCTACATGGCAGGTCGAGGTACTTTGTCGAAGGCCTTTTTCAAATCCCAGAAGATGAACATTATGGGCTGTTGTTGCTCTTCTCTTGTAGTTGTCGCGGGAAGGTCGAAAGCCGCACTGGGACTCTGGCAGGACGTCTTCTGCGAGAATAAGGAGGCGGTCAAGGAGAATCCGAGCGAAAATCTTACTCTCGATGCTTAGTAGTGATATTCCCCGGTAGTTGTTACAGTTCTCCCTGTCTCCCTTCTTGAAGATGGTAATGATGTTTGCATCGCGGAAGTCACTGGGGGGGGTCTTGGTCTCCCATATTTTCAGTATAAGGAGCATCAAATGGTTCCTCAAGCCGGGGCCACCGTGAGTGAGGAGCTCCAACGGGATGTTGTCTGGCCCTGGGGCTTTGCCGGGCTTCATGCGCTGCAGGGCCTTGTTGAAGTCATGGATGGAGGGTGGTAGTGCCATCCAGTGACGGACGGGATGCTGCGGGGTCATTCGCAGGAGATCGTCTGGGGTGTCTGCTTGGTCATTGAGGAGGTTCTCAAAGTGAGACCTCCACCTGGCCAGGATGCCCTCGCTGTCGGTGATGGTCGTGGCCCCATGCGCGTCCTTCAGGCTGCCCACTGATGACCGTGTGGGACCGAATATTTCCTTTGTTGCTGCATAGAAGCTGCGTAGGTCACGTTGGTCAGCGAAACTCTGTATTTCTGCAGCTTTTCTTTGCCACCAGGTATTCTGGGCTTCACGGATCCCTCTTTGGCAACCAGCTTCAGCCACCTTGTGAGCACATTTGTTAGCTGCTGTTGGTTGGTTTTCCAAAGTCAGGCGTGCTTGTCGTTTGGTTTCAATGAGAAGAGAGATGGTAGCATCATTCTCATCAAACCAATCCTGCCGTTTCTTAGTGGTGTAGCCTAGTGTTTCCTCCGCGGCACGGGCCATGGCGTTTCTGAGGGTGGTCCAGTGGTGCTCAACAGTGGCCTGACCCACGGGGTCTGCGAGGTATTGTTCGCAGGCCTCCTTGTAGTTCTGTGCCACCTGTGGGTTGCGGAGCTTACTACAATCAAAGCATTGGTGTGGTACGCTGTCAGGTGCCCTTCTGGGTGGTCGTAGGGTCGTCACGGAGAGTCGGGAGATGAGGAGTCTGTGGTCCGTCCAGCAGTCGTCCGCTCCGGGCATGGATCGGGTGATGCGGACGTCTCCTCGGTCTCTGGCTCTGGTCAGGACGTAGTCCAGGGTGTGCCAGTGTTTAGACCGTGGGTGTCTCCATGTGGTCTTTTGTCGCTTTGGTAACTGGAAGATGGTGTTGGTTACCACAAGTTGGTGTTCTGCACACAGACCCAGGAGGAGTTGGCCATTGGCGTTGCAATTTCCAATGCCATGGCGGCCGATGTTTCCCTCCCACAGGCGATAGTCTTTGCTTACTCGGGCATTAAAGTTGCCAAGCACAACGAGCTTGTCATTGGCGGGCACTGCCTGGATGGTGCGGTCGAGCTGGGTGTAGAAGGCAGCTTTGTTATCATCGGTTGAGGTCATAGTCGGGGCGTAGACAGAGATCAGGGTGAGGTGTCTGTCCCGCGTGATGGGGATGCGGACAGTCATCAGGCGCTCACTGATGGCCTTGGGAGCGAGGTTGTGCTGCTGCACTAGCTGGGAACGGATGGCGAAGCCGACACCATGGATGCGAGGCTCCTTTAGGGCCTTGCCTTTCCAGAAGATGGTGTAGCTTGTTCCAGCTTCCCTGATGTTGCCCTCTTCGGGTAGTCTGGTCTCGCTAAGAGCCGCCACATCAACATTGAATCGGGCTAGCTCCTTGCAGACGAGGGCTGTACGTTGTTCCGGGCGGTTGGTGTTCGTCACGTCTTAGAGGGTGCGGATGTTCCACGCACCTAAGGTTAATATTTTTTTCTTGTTGTTTCGACCGCATTAGTGGGATGTCCGCCAGCCACGGTGAGCTGACCAGACGGGTTTGCCGTGTACGATGTTTACCCCACCTTTTCTAGGGGCCTCCCCATGTGGGGTGGGCTGCGGTGTCCTCAATAGGCCAGCCCAGTCACGGGTCCAGCTGCCGAACTCTGGTGTCACGGCACCGTCACCAGAGAGCGACTGAATCTTAGACTCGCCGCCTGAGTGCAGTCGTGGGCTAAGGGCTTCCAGCTATCCAGGCCTGCCCCCTTCACCCACGGTGCTGTCGCCTCAGGTCTTGCTGGTGGTGATGATGATGATGATGGTGAGAAAGAGATGAAGAAGGGTGGAGGAAACGACAGAATGCCAGTAGCTGGGTATATTGTTTTGGGTGGTCGTGGCTTTGCAACGGCCACGCACACACACTTGGCCCACATCGTTTTCACCGCGGCTCAAGACATATGAGACAGGCGGCTTCTCCGATGTTGGTTGCATCGGGCTGCCGGGTTCTTGTTATGTCAAGGCCCGCCTTGTTGCCTGCCCGACAGGCATTGCCCTCTTCCGCCGGTGCTGGGAAGCTCCGCCGTTCGGGTCTTCTTTGGTTTGATTTTGGAGTTTTCCTTCTCCTAGCCTTTGCCTATCTTAAAATAAAGGAGAAGGCCTATAGGGGTTCAGTCTTGGTCTGGTCTCTCAGAACTGGCCTTAGCGGTATGGTTGAGCCTGCCAGGGTGGATAAACTACCCCACCGCCATTGCCCAGCCCATCATTGGGACACTCAAGCCCCTCTACTGCAGCAAAGTGCTGGACCATCAGAGGGGAATTTTAATTAGAGATAGAGAAAACTAAGAAATCAATTTACGATTTATTATTTCAATACCAAACCTATGAGCATTCTGTTTCCCAGCCTTTATTATTTGATATTGTTCTTGTAGTAAACTTACACTTCCTGACCAATAGAGAAAAAACAAGCTCTGCAGATATAGATGATATTTAGGGTAGCAGTTTTGTCTATAAACATTTTATTTAGTTTACATTAACAATTTAGGGTATACAGAATGTCCTCAACTTACATTCTAAGATACAAACACAAATCCAACTAAGAATAACAAATATATGATAAAGAAATACTGAAATAAAGCAATATTGTGTCATTTGAAACTGCAAGCAAAATGACATTTGTAATAACCTGATAACTATTTCATATGAAACCCAGCTCTTTGTTGAATTTTGTAGCTGGAAAGTATAGCCATGGGATTCAGGTTAGGCCTTTCCTAGTCCAAAATTTAACTTGCAAACAGCTTCTTGGAACCAATTAAGTTTGTATGTTGATGACCCTCTGTACCATATATCGTTGTTATTTAGCTCCTTTGTTTAACCCTTTTACCCCCAAAGGACGTACTGGTACGTTTCACAAAAGTCATCCCTTTACCCCCATGGACGTACCGGTACGTCCTAGCAAAAAAAATGCTATAAAATTTTTTTTTTTCATATTTTTGATAATTTTTTGAGAAAATTCAGGCATTTTCCAAGAGAATGAGACCAACCTGACCTCTCTATGACAAAAATTAAGGCTATTAGAGCAATTTAAAAACAATATACTGCAAAATGTGCTGGGAAAAAGATAACCCCCTGGGGGTAAGGGTTGGAAATTTCCAAATAGCCTGGGGGTAAAAGGGTTAATTAGCCAATGTTCACTATATAAAGGCCTAGAAAATTGTCATATTTTATAATCTTTTCTCCATAGCGTTTCATATAGATTTGTAGTATTATAATACCCATGATGATTACTACTTGACAGATGTGAAGAAGAAGATTGTGAAATCGGTGACGAGGCTCTTGTCGTCTTAACGAAAATTGGTGTCGAGACTTCTCTTCGTTATGCCATACAGTTAATCACTCTTGCAAGCTTAGCAGCTATTAAGAGAAAGGAGAAACAGGTAAGAAAGTTAACAATGTGCTTTTTATTTAGAAATTTTTTGGCTGGTTTTTGAGAATCTTCTGTACCTCTGTTTACAAACTCACAAACTAAAAACTTAAGAAATTAACTCTGTGTTTTACACATCCATAAATACACATATACATGCAATTTTAAATGTCTCTTAATGCAAATTTTTTGATCAATTGACAGTATATCCCTGAACATCAGAAATTAACAAGAATTATCAATTTTCAGTGAAAAATAGAAGTAATTGACAATTTGATTGACATGGAAATGGAAGAAAAAACTGTTATTAATGGTGTACATGGCAACACTCCCTCCTTGTCTCATATGGTAGCCAGTGATGCCGTTTTGTGGTTTATGTTCTCAAAATGGAGTTGCATAACATTATCTGGCATCTCTCTGTGGTCACATTGACTACAACTATATTTCTTTATAAAAAAAAACACTAATATTGCTTTCATTTTGAAAATTAAGCTTTGATAATGAAACCAAAATTACCATAGATAAAATGAATATAGATTATAATTTTTCGATGTAATCCTTGAATAATAAGAATTCAAGTATACTGTATATCTATCAAAATTTAGAATTTAATGTCCTCCTGCTAAGTCAACTCTGAAGAAAATAATGTGTCGCTTGGAAACGTAACAAAGTGCTAGCGGAAATTCTATGCGACTACAGTAGCATCACTGCATTTATACTCACTGAGTGTGATTGAGGTGGCAACGCTGCTGGCAGCTAGTGAAGGGTAGTGTCCACATCATTTCTCATGGAGGCATGATGAAGCATGTAGGTGCCATTGTAGGCATAGATAGCTATGGATCACTGGATTGATGCCATCATGTATGGAGAACTTCCTAACTTGGCGCATTGGAAAGTGGTTTTAGCTAGGTGGAATGACCACTGTGAATGCTATAATCCTCTTTGCCCGGCTACACAATTGATGGCCTGCCACTGTATATTTGAAAACCTCTCACAGAGCCTCAAAATCTCTACCTACTTTAGTTCCTTCTGCTACTAAACCCTTGTGGTCCACAGTTCTAGTCGGTCAATAAAAATGCTAGATTGTGAAGCAGAAGACCGAACAGGATGTTCTGATCCTAATATCCCTCTGCTTGCTAAAGTATGTGCTTCCCATTAGTCTCTTATTACTTATGTGGTTTGCATAGCATATTGTATAAATCCTTTAAGACTCTGAGGGAGTTGGTGAATTTTCAACTAAAATTGTATAATTTTTTATAGAATTTTAATTTAATGATTACTGTATTAGTCTCATATTACTTATGTGATTTGCATAGCATATTGTATAAATCCTTTAAGACTCTGAGGGAGTTGGTGAATTTTCAACTAAAATTGTATTATCTTTTATAGAATTTTCATTTAATGATTACTGTGTTCGCATAGGGAAAGCACTGAGTTTAAGTATCTCCTGTGAGGAGTACAAAGTCTCATAGTGTTTATGGAAATGGAGAGTATACACTGCGGAGGGTTAAGGATATAGTACACTGTTAACAGAATGGCTGCCTTGCGTGATTTATAATGAGTGAGGGAAGTAATTTCTGTCAAGGGGAATTACTGAGAGAAATGAACGGCCTTATCACATTGAATCAGCGCTTCTCGCCTGGTCAACGAGTTAAGCAATGCTGGGCCGGGTCAGTACTTGGATGGGGGACTGCCTGGGAACACCAGATGCTGTTGGCAATTGAATAAGGGTTTTTGGTTTAAGGAGTGGATAAACAATTTTAAAAAATGTTTCTTATAAGTGATTTTTCAGCTTGGTGGGTAGCATCACATGATCACTCCAGATGATTTTGTATTTTTGTTCATTTCCACTCTTGGCCTCTAATTCATCATCGGGTTTACTTTAGTGTGGTAATTTCTTACTCTGAGGTTGTTAGTACCTTTACTACTCTGGCAAAAAAGGAAGATATCTTGGATCTTTTGTATTTCCTCTATTCTAGTCACTATATATGACATCTAGATTATGAGGCAGAAGACAGAGTTTGGTATCTGGATCAGTATATCTCTCTCTAAATCATGCATTTTTAAAACCATTTATTTTTAATTTAGAAAGTGATTTTTCATATTTAGATGTTCTTTACGAACTTTTTTCATTGTTATGGTATTAGCACAGCTGGTAGGTCACATATCTTGTTCACTTCGGATAACTGTGTTTTCGATCGCTTATAAGTGAGGCCTCTTGTTCACCTCTGATTTTTGTAGTGTGGTAATTTCTTACACTTGGATTTATATTACCATTACGAGTCAGGCTGTAAAGACTTGAACATTACATTTGATTATCTGTATTTAGTCAGGAATTATAGTTGATAATAAAAGATAAATTTTCATATTAAGTGCATGAATATCCCTCTGCTATTAAATCCCTCTTGGGGTACCATTACAGCGACTTCTATATGTCATGGTAGGTGCTGTTACATGTGTTTGACATTTCAGCCATAAACCTCAGCAGGTGCACAACCCTAACATTCCAGCTGTAAACAGGATCGGTGATAGGTCTTAGCATGCTAGAAATCTTACAATAAACTGACTTATCAAGTTTTTAAGGTATGATCTAATGCAATTTTTCATCAAAGTATGCATAGACTGTTTCTTCGCTATATGGGGGTATAACTCTCAATTCCTTAATTTTGTTGTGAATAGGACCAATAACTTCATTTTGGTAGCTCAGAGTTCAACTTAGTTCTAGATTTAGAGTAATAGGTTAGGCCTAGATTCTCAAGTAGTAACTAGAGGATCATCTACACTTTAGTGAAGGCTAGTGTTTTGCTGGCTTTAGTGCCGGTTAAACGCATAAGTGAATTACTGTACAATCGATGTCGATTGAGGTAGGCATCCAGGAACACAATATGATATATTAGCTTCTATCTTCCTTCATGTCCAAAGGATTTTTAGGACTTAAAGTCTGTCTCAATATTTGCACATCCCTTCACTAAACTGGATGTAGATAGTTCAGTTGAAATAGTTATTTGCCCAGTAACAGTCATAGTTGAATTTGGACAAACCAAGGTAATGGATGCTCACACTCACTCACTAAATCCCGTCCGGAATTCTCCGGGTTGGGTCCTGCATCTGATATCGCCATTCTCTCCACAGACTCCTATCCAATGCCATCTGTGCCAGCTGCTGAAATGTCTCGCCTCTATTTGCTTTATTGGATGCAGTGTCCCAAATTTGTTCTTTGGACTGAGGGTTTGTAATTGCCCAGTAACAAAAAATGTTTAGATATTCCTTATTAAAATGCAATCACAGAAGCACACAAGGAATTTGATACAAAAATAATCAGTGCTTGAGAGTGAAGGTGCATGATATGAGAAGTGCAGCTACTTCTCTGATTTTTGGATTTTTGTAGGAATCTTTCATTTGGAAAGCATTTACCAGCAGCTCATGGGTGTACTAAGTAGGGGTTCGCAATACATTATCATGAAAAGCCAAGCCACTGTACAGTACCGTACTGTATTTTCAATTACTTAACAATCTGGAATCCTGTATTTCAAACTGTAAGTTAAACAGTTTATCAAAGTAAGGTAGACAAATAATCTAAACTAGATTTGTAACCTTACCTTATTGCATTACTTGTACAGTACTGAAATGTATGCCTCTTGTTCATTCAGTTGCGTTCCACCTTCAACAGGGTGTGGGAGTTGGCAATATGATTAGGATTTAATGATAATTTTTCTTATTTCTATGCTGTACTCCCTTGATGTTCATATACTGTACATGCCTACCCTCCTCCCCTGACTTCAAAACTACATACATACATACATATACCAAGGCACTTCCCCCCAATTTTTGGGGGTAGCCGACATCAACAAATGAAACAAAAATAAAAAGGGGACCTCTACTCTCTACGTTCCTCCCAGCCTGACAAGGGACTCAACCGAGTCCAGCTGGTACTGCTAGGGTGCCACAGCCCACCTTCTCCCGTTATCCACCACAGATGAAGCTTCACAATGCTGAATCCCCTACTGCTGCTACCTCCGCGGTCATCTAAGGCACCGGAGGAAGCAGCAGGGCCTACCGGAACTGCGTCACAAAACTGAAATGTATATTTCCTGAGGCAACAACCTGGGCTTTCTGCTACTTATTGGTAGAGGGCTCTGTTACTTTGTTAAGGGTATGTATTATTAAAGTGAAAAACATTGGAAAATTTTAAAATTTTACGGGCGAGTGTTGATTAAACCAGAGTTCTAGAGAAGAGGCAATATGAACATCACGTGAGTATAGAAATAAATTTTGTCATTAAATTCTAATTTTAAATTGTACATTGAAATTTCACACTTTTAATATCTGAATGTGTTTTAATCTTTATTATTTTTGTGCTTGGTTGTTTTTAGATTTAGAAAGTATTGTTTTTAGACCCTAAAACTTTTAGAACCTGAATACAGTACTGTAATCTGTGCTAAATATTTATATTCCTTCAGATTACAATACCTGATGTGAAAAAAGTCTATCAGCTGTTTGTCGATGAGAAGCGCTCTCAGAAATTCCTCAAGGAGTATGAGGATGAATTTATGTTTGATGAAGGTAATTATTTTCTAATTGTTTTGGGATCCTTCAGGGGAATTTTCAAGTGTGTTATGTAATAAAGAAAAACTTAGGAATTTGCCAGTGTAAAGTTTCAATCCTTTTTGTGTATAAACACTTTTAATGTCAAACTAGAAATATTTTTTATTTGTTCTGAGATAATGGATAGCTTATGCAAGTCTATTCTTTGGTTACAATTTTATTTTTAAATTAATGACAAACTTAATAATTGATAACATTTGACTGCTGCCCAGACGTATTTAAAATCATACAAATTTAGATGATGTTTCTAAAGTGCTGAGACTACAGTACATTTTTTAGCATTGTGCTTAAAATTCTTTGGTTTTGATATATTTTTACCCATAAATGTTTACTTTTTCTTTCAGGAACAGACAATGATATGGAAACAAGTTGATTGTAGATATTTTAGCAAGTGTACACGTAATCCTAGAACAGTTAAGGAGAAAATAGTTCATTACAACCTTGATCAGCATTTGAAATTGGCATTCCATTCGACTATGTTGAGTAATACTGGTCAATTGATTAAACTATAGACTGTTTAAATGGTTTTATATTAGTCCACTTGGTGAGTAGTAGTTCTTGAGATCATTTTTGAGAATGGACCTCGTGTTTTCTGTACAATGCTGTACTTCTTTTTAATTGAGACTGATTTTTTGTGTTGAAAAGCTGAACAAATTTATGAATGAGACCGATATAGATCATCTGAAGTAACGATCAACTAATGTAAATATTACGCAACCACTGTTCTAATAGAGACGGCCTCAATAGGTTCATTGTTAACATTTGAGAAGTAGCAAGTCATCAGTTTTGAAATACTCCAGTATTTTTGGTCGTCCATAGATAACTATTTGACTATTTGTATGTTCTTACAGTACTGTGTGGGTACAAATATATTGATGATCATTCCTAAAAACTGACATAGCATGTACAGTATTGCTGGCACCTGAGCCAGTAAGAATAAACAAGATTATTAACTTTCAGTCTTACAGTGCATATTTGATTCACAATGTAATAGAGAACATAAATCTCTAAAAGACGGTATATGAAAGAAACATACCAAACTTTAGGTATATTAGGTTGCATACTATTTTAATGCAAGTTGGTATTTGTGGAATTCAATGAATGAGAAGACAAAATTAGCTTTAATGCGAGTTTTTGAAAAATTTTGATCTATTTTTTATTAAGATGAGATGATATATTTAGTCTGCAGTACACAGATATGATTCCCATCAAGAACTGCTTGGCACTGATGGTAACATGAAAGTTGAATGATTTAACAAGTGTTACAGCTGGAAGATTGCCAAAGCCATTTATGGACTGTTTTTGTCAAATCTGTGAACTACAAGAAATTTATGAATGGCTAGTACAGTAAGTGGTTTGTTATTGTGTAAGAAAATTATGCCAGATGCAAACTTTGCAGTGAATGTGTATATGATCTAGTTCGAAAACAAATTCTTGCTGCTGTATAACCTACAATCTTTGAGAAGTTTTTAAGCATTAGAGTTTTGGAAAATATCACAAACTATTACATACACACATATACCCGGGCACTTCCCCCAATTTTGGGGGTAGCCGACATCAAACAAATGAAACAAAAAAGGGAACCTCTCCTCTCTACGTTCCTCCCAGCCTGACAAGGGACTCAACCGAGGGTGCCACAGCCCACCCTCCCCCATTATCCACCACAGATGAAGCTTCATAACGCTGAGTCCCCTACTGCTGCTACCTCCACGGTCATCCAAGGCACCGGAGGAAGCAGCAGAGCCTACCAGAACTGCGTCACAATCGCTCGCCATTCATTCCTATTTCTAGCACGCTCTCTTGCCTCTCTCACATCTATCCTTCTATCACCCAGAGCTTCCTTCACTCCATCCATCCACCCAAACCTTGGCCTTCCTCTTGTACTTCTCCCATCAACTTTTGCATTCATCACCTTCTTTAGCAGACAGCCACTTTCCATTCTCTCAGCATGGCCAAACCACCTCAACACATTCAGATCCACTCTAGCTGCTAACTCATTTCTTACACCCGTTCTCACCCTCACTACTTCGTTCCTAACCCTATCTACTCGAGATACACCAGCCATACTCCTTAGACATTTCATCTCAAACACATTCAATTTCTGTCTCTCCGTCACTTTCATTCCCCACAACTCCGATCCATACATCACAGTTGGTACAATCACTTTCTCACACAGAACTCTCACAATTGGAATAAAATATTTTAAGATGAGTAACAACATTTAAATAAACATTTCATATGTAAACTATAAAACCTTAAAAGATAAGATAGAATAGTGTGCCCAAGTGTACCTTCAAGCAAGAGAACTCAACCCCAAGACAGTGGAAGCCCATGGTACAGAGAGATGGCACTACCCAAGATTAGAGAACAATGGTTTGATTTTGGAGTGTCCTAGAAGAGCTGCTGACCATGGTTAAAGTCTCTTCTACCCTTACCAAGGGGAAAGTAGCCACTGAACATTATAGTGTGGTAGTCAACCCCTTGAATGAAGAATTGTTTAGTAATTTCAATGTTGTCGGGTGTGTGACGAGCCGCGAGAGGGCTGTGAACTCAAAGGCAGGATGCAATCAACTGAGTATATTTATTAAAGAACACTCTCCTTTATATACAAAACCTCAAGACAACAAGAAAATACATGTTCGAAAAAATGACAATGTTACATAGGCGACACGCCAACATGTCTCTGGTTCTTTTTAGTGCGAGGGAAGAGCGTAGATACAAGCATAATATATACAAAATAATTTATGTACGATCGTGTGACACACGGTTGGTAAAGGTGTATGAGGAGAGGAGAATGTAGAAAAAATAGGCCAGACCATTTGTTGTATGTGTAGGCAAAGGAAAAATAAGCTGTAACCAGAAATAGGGATCGAATGTAATACTGTCTGGCCAGTTAAAGGACCTAATAACTAGTGGTAGTATCTCGACGGGCAGCTGGTGCCCTGGCCAACCTGCTACCTCCAAATTAAAATAAGGAAAAATATTAGTGTCTTCGTTATCCATCAGGCTTTGCCTCCGGTGTTGTATATAGCATTTGAAGACTACATGTCTCTACTACTACTCATTCTTAATGAAGTCTTCCCCGTATACTCATGAATTTGCTTTGTATCTGTACCTTTCCCAAGTTCAAGTTATAACATGCACATGCCTTTAATATGAAGTACTGTATATGAGAATTTTCTATTTACCAGCTGAATACTCAAACTTACAAATAAGCTCTTTCCGCTCGACTCAAACTGCTGTTTATTTTTCTAATTGCCGTTTTAATCCAGTATGCCAACCAATTAGAAACCTTTATAATTTGCAGTCAGAGGTATTTTGTGACACCATCTTTTACCTTTGATGCCCATTACTGCATACACCTTCCCCATTCTATACACTCAACCACTGTGCCTTATACTTTGCCAACAATTGTGTTATCAAAAAATTTTTTCAGTCCTTTGGGCTTCTATATAATTCTAAAATCTTTATACTCTGGATTATACAGTCATCTATGCACTAATACTAGAGATTTCTTTTGCAACTCCTATTACTGATACAATCAGTGAAGAGCTCTGGGCCCCTAATGGAGATAAACATACACACACATATTTATATACTCTGTATAATATATAACTTATAATTAATAGATATATTAGTGGCATCCGATAATCAAAAATAGCATCTCAGGAAAATTTATCTTTCTGACATGCCTACCTTTGTCTTCATTCCAAATCTTCTTCTATGCTGTTGAATCATTACTTGTATTTTTATTCTTTATTTATAACAAACGATATTGGTGTCAGAGTACTGATTAATAGGATTAAGGATAAAACAGAGAATGCAATCTTAGAAGTACAGGGTGGTTTTAGAAAAGGTAGGGGTTGTATGAATCAGATTTTTACAATTAGGCAGACATGCGAGAAATATTTAGCTAAAGGTTAGGAGGTGTATGTTGTGTTTATGGATCTGGAGAAAGCGTATGATAGAGTTGATAGGGAAGCAATGTGGAATGTGATGAGGTTATATGGAGTTGGGGAAGGTTGTTGCAAGCAGTGAAAAGTTTCTACAAAGGTAGTAAAGGATGTTTGTTCCAACACAGAGACTTACCTCGAAACACTTTCATAGGAGTTACCTGGAACCTCCTCTCAAACGACCAGAGTTTTGTGTAGTTTACCCTACTCCCATTTTCTATCATGATAGGCCTAGCGGAGGAATACGATGGAGTGGTGAATGCTCGAGTGCTTGGACGAGTATTAAAACTGGTAGACGAGAATGACCATGAATGGGAGGTAAATCAGTTGTTGTTTGCGGATGCTACTTTACTGGTTGCAGACGCGGAAGAGAAGCTTGGACGATTAGTGACAGAATTTGGAAGGGTGTGTGAGAGAAGGAAGTTGAGAGTTAATGTGGGTAAGAGTAAGGTTATGAGATGTATGAGAAGGGAGGGTGGTGCGAGGTTGAATGGAGAGTTACTTGAGGAGGTGGATCAGTTTTAAGTAATTGGGGTCTGTTGTTGCAGTAAATGGTGGAGTGGAAGCAGATGTACGTCAGAGAGTGAATGAAGGATGCAAAGTGTTGGGGCCAGTTAAGGTAGTAGTAAAAAATAGAGGGGTGGTCATGAATGTAAAGGGAGTTCTGTGTGAGAAAGTGATTGTACCAACTGTGATGTATGGATCGGAGTTTTGGGGAATGAAAGTGACGAAGAGACAGAAATTGAATATGTTTGAGATGAAATGTCTAAGGAGTATGGCTGGTGTATCTCGAGTAGATAGGGTTAGGAACGAAGTAGTGAGGGTGAGAACGGGTGTAGGAAATGAGTTAGCAGCTAGAGTGGATATGAATATGTTGAGGTGGTTTGGCCATGTTGAGAGAATGGAAAATGGCTGTCTGCTAAAGAAGGTGATGAATGCAAGAGTTGATGGGAGAAGTACAAAAGGAAGGCCAAGGTTTGGGTGGATGGATGAAGTGAAGGAAGCTCTGGGTGATAGGATAGATGTGAGAGCGTGCTAGAAATAGGAATGAATGGCGAGCGATTGTGACGCAGTTCCGGTAGGCTCTGCCGCTTCCTCCGGTGCCTTGGAAGACCGCGGAGGTAGGAGCAATAGGGGACTCTGCATTATGGGGCTTCATCTGTGGTGGATAACGGAGGAGGGTGGGCTGTTGGGAGGAATGTAGAGAGGAGAGGTCCCCTTTTCTGTTTCATTGGTTTGATGTCGGCTACCCCCAAAAATTGGGGGAAGTGCCTTGGTATATGTATGTATGTATGATATTGGTGTCAATGACCTTCGATGTCGGAGAACTAAACCAATCAATCTTAGTGGTGCACTTTGGTTTTATAACGACTCACTTATTGTCCTGTGGTAGGACTTTTGAAGATTTACCAGCATTTTATATTACTTCAATTTACAGTATTATGGTACTTCTCTTATAAAGTAATTCCATTATCCTTAAATTTGCCTTGCTAAGAATTTTAGTGTTTTCAATGTTAGACTTTCGTAACTTTTAGAATCAAGGTTAAATCAAGTTACCATTTCAAGCTCTCATATTATTTGACTTAGCGTGGAGAACTGGCTTTTTAAATATAATGGTCTTAATGCTGTACAGTACTGTTAAAAGACCAATAGCTAAATGCAGAGTATTTTTGGTAGTAACTATTGTCTGTGCATATGGTTTTCTTTATTTGCAAGGGTCTCTTATTGGTGGTAGAGACCAGTGGGTCACATTTCTAGACCCAGATGGCTGGCTTAAATAATTTTTTTCTTGAATAAGAGGTTAAAATTGGAGCAAGTTCAAGTAGTTGGATACCTAATTGAGAAGATATCAAACCATTAAGGAATAGATTAAAAAGTAGAAAACAATGCAGTTCGAAAGAACCTACATTATGACAATAGTGGTAAATAGTGCTCCCAATTAGTGTGCACAAGTGAAAACTATTAAGAAACTAGTCATTGTTAAACACTCAAGTTCCACTTCTTCAGTAGATTTTATAAGAACGGATGTCTTCATAGTGGATCCCAATGCATATCGGATATTGGATAAAACTGTAAAGACTGTAAACTGAAGTGTTATCATTCAAGAGATTATAAATTAAAACAGTTAGTCTTTACACAATATAAACTCCTTAGTTCACCTAGGAATGAAGTTGTTGCTTACAATCATATGATGTGGATGGATACGGCTAACAATGTTGCCTAAGTGATGACGAAATATGGTATACTTAGGTATGTTTTACTGTAAATTGCAGTTTTAAACAAAGTAAACAAATATATACTTTATTAAAAACAATAGTACGTAAATATGAAGTAAATAAATACACTTAATTGGCAGTTCTCATCAATATTAACAATTTACAAAATGGTGATAGAAATGAAACTATCATACATTTGGAGGAAAAAGGTTTTTGTGTGACATTTACACAAAGTATTTCAGTGGATCACTTTTCACACAAATTAGAATGTATTTCTTATACAGAAAAAATCAAGAAAAAAGTCCAGAGGGAAACTATTATCACTTAAAGGGAATAATTTACAATTTGCTACACAAGAATGCAGTACTTATGAAAAACATGATTACAAAGTCATGAAAAATTAAAACTACAATTGTCTCATCAATGCACTGTTATCTGGACATTGTGTCCAGCATCTGGATAGGGCTTAGAGCATTTTTAATAGAAGTTTCAACAACTTCACCATCCACCACCATTTCCTCCAGCACCATGTGAAGTCTATCAATATTGAAAAGAACGTGACGCTCGGAAAACTTCCCAAAGTACCTATGGAGAGCATTCACATAGAGGCTGAGGAACTCGTACACCATGAGTTCATTTTCTGACTTGTCGGCTGCAACGATGAAGAGGCAGGGACCAAACCATCGAAAAATGAGGGTGAAACCTCCATCTTCCAGAAAATGACACTGGAAAAGATAGATAAATATAATTTCTACAGTACTGTAAAAACAATTAGATCACTTCTTAACATACTATTTTAATTATGAGCTACATGAAAATTATGTTACTTGACAAAATTTTTTGACGATGCATTTCACAAGTAAACATAACATTCTGAATAAATGTAATTTAGTTTAGGCTGGAAATTACATGGAATTACTATCAGGTAGGGGATCTCTTGTATATTGTGTTCAAGCAGAATATACTAGAGTTGGCATTACTTAACTAAGGGACAGACCCTAGATTATCTGATGTCGGGGCCCTGGCCCCAATTAGGTGCCAACCAAAATCCTTAGCAACAACAGACAGATATGAATAAGGATATGTCTGAGGCCTCTGTCCTGCAGTAAACTAGAGATAGTTGCATTTGTTGTTTTTGTGTGCACACACGCACACTAATTATTTCCATGATACTACAAAAGTCGATGTTTGACTTTGTCAGATTTTTGCCCTTTAATTTAATTAGAAGTTCCCTATACATATATTGAACATAAAAAAGTACTTAAAATCTCCTTTCATTTTATAAGAACCAGGTACCTATGACAAAATCGAAACCAGTGTATGTTGAACCTAGATAATAGAGGTATTACTGTACAGTACTGTATTTTAAAATATAAATACCGCATATGCAGTACAGTACACTGTATACCTGTATATAAAATACATACAGGAAAAAAGAATTAATTTTCCTTTCTTTGCAAACACGAGTCCTTCAAAATATGGGAATTGTCTTCAGCAGAGAAGAAACCCACACTGATATAGAGAAAAATAAGTGGCAAGTGCAAGCAAATCATTCTGCCCACTCCTGTCAAAGATTCTTCACTTTTGACCTTCAACTCAGGACTGAACGTGGTAGTCGAGGTGGGAAGTTTATCTATAAAATACTATGGTTAGTATAACAAGGAGGAAGAAAATTACAATACTTTTAAAATTTATTATTTGTTCCTACTCTTATACAAAACTTTCGTCCTTTAAAATGACGATTTGCTTATTTGTGGGTAGGAAGTCCCTCTAGAACCAAACTGGCTGGTTCTATTTTTTCCTGGTCTCATATGGTAGCGAGGTAGATGACCCCCATAATCTCCTATCAGTCTATCCTAGAGATGAGTAGGCTACTAGGTCCTGGCCAGTACTTGATTACACTGTATACCTGGTATTCGAGGTATCGGTCGATGAAGTTAACTTTCGCCCAAGTAGGCGAGATGCAATCTGGAATGAAATACCTTGTGCAAGATGGCCAATGGTTAGGTATTCATTCCACCATCTTCTCCCTTGTAAAGGGAGGATGGGGGAGAAATGCTTCTTATAAATATATTCTAATAAGAATAGTCCCAAGAAATGTAACTTACCATCATGTTACTGTATGAATGCTTTATTGCCAAGTGAGGGGAATGGAAATAAGCAGAAGAGCAAGTCACTCTACCTTTCCTCCAGACTTATATTAAACACATCATAAACACTACAGCTGCCACTACAGGCACTGAATAGAAAGAAAGCTGTGAAGGTTGTTTGGCACATGCCTGACTGCAAGATTCTTTGGGGTCTAAAGTGGGATTAATACTCCTAACTTCAAGAGCTCTAGTCCATGCTGGTACCTCAATCCCTTCAAAGGTTGAAGAGTATGCTCTTTGATGATTATCTCACGAAAACAAAAAAAAGTGTTCATGAAACCTCTTTATCAGTTCCAAAATTTTCAAGTCCTCTTCAGATAGCATAACAGAAGCTACACAAAAAACAAAAACCTCTTACCTTGATTACCACCTGACACTTCATGAAGCATGAGGATGAATAAGGTTTCGCATCTGGAGTATGTGTCGAGGAGTTTGAGTTTGGTTACAAACTCGGGCCCAAACTAAGAAACCCTCTACTCCTCTGGGATAAACAAGAGTCTGTGCAACTGGGCTATTCTCTTTGCCAAAACTACTACTAGCAAAAATATAGTATTACGAGTCAGAACTCTGTCTGATGATCATCTCAACAGCTCATATTAGGCACGAGTAAGAGACTTGGGAATACGTGTTGATTCCCACTCTGTTAGCCTGAGGTCCAAGGGTGGGCAAGACTACAAGAAGCTCTTCACAAGAATACAGCTGCAACTCCCACAAGGAGGAGAGGTTTGGCTCTTTAGTTGAAAGACAATGCTGAGCAGCAGCCTTCCATATCTGTGACTAAGAAGAGCTTCTTGGTGAAGATCGACGTGTAAGTCAGCAATCTGCACCAAATAGGCTAACAGATTAGGATATCACTCAGCTTATGGTTATCGGGGGAAAAACCAGGTTCATCTGAAACATGACTACAAAACCTGATTGCTGTACAAAATGGTTCAAGTGAGAGTTTGATAACTGTTCTCCAGTCCTCAGTTGACTTCTCCATTATTATAACTTGCTAAGCTACAACGCTAGTTGGAAAAGTAGGATGCTATTAGTCCAAGGGCTCCAACAGGGAAAAATAGCCCAGTGAGGAAAGGAAATAAACTACAAGAGAAGTAATGAACAAATAAATTATTTTAAGAACAGTAACATTAAAATAAATCTTTCATATATGAATTATAAAAACTGCAAAAATATAAGAGGAAGAGAAATAATATAGAATAGTATGCCTAAATGTAACCAAGTAAGAGAACTCTACCCCCAAGACAGTGGAAGACCGTGGTACAGAGGGTATGGCACTACCCAACACTATAAAACAATGGTTTGATTTTAGAGTGTCCTTCTCCTAGCAAGCTCAAGTCTCTTCTACCCTTACCAAGAGGAAAGTAGCCTCTGAACAATTGAACTGCAGTAGTTAACCCCTTGAGTGAAGAATTGAGAGTTGACTGTAGAAGCACAATCGTTTCCAGCATTCCTTCACCTATGCAACAATGCTGAGACATTTGTTGTTATTGAAGGATAGATACAAACTTTGTCAGTCTACATGCAAGGGGTGGGATAATGGTCCAGAAAAGGTAAAGTACAGTAATAAGAACATCTCAAAGGACACTCACCTCCTAACTTATCTTTACCCCATTCCCTCCCAGGATTCCCAAAGTAGTATCAGGCATCTCCTTACTGATGGCCGCAGCAGAAACAGGGATACTCCAACATAGGCATCCACTTCTACCTTTTCTCTGCCTCTCTTACTAAACTGGATAGGTTGGGTTCCTTGAAAGAGCTGTAGATGCACAGGATCCTATTGATGGAAGATACAGGTGGCACTGTTTGAAGTCTAGGGAAGGTGCCTTCAGATGGTTCCAGGTGGTCTTGATTGGGGTCTTGGAGGGAAAGTTCCCTCTAATGAAAGATGCAGGTGGTCCTGATTGGTGTCTATGGAAGGTTCCTTCTGATGGAAGATACAGGTGATCATGGTCAGAGTCTAGGAAAGGTCAAGGTGATCTTTAACCTCACCCATCCTGCAGGCATGGCTACACCTGAAGATTTGTCCAAGGACACTCGAACAGTGAGAGCCCTTGAAGGAGACTGTGAGGTGGATCAGGGAGTGCTGTGAAAAAGATTTTCACTAATCCATTTCCGCCTGCATGTAACTCCTCGGCAAGAATATCGTGGACCTACACACTGAAGTGCTCTGGAGTGCCAGTACTATCACTGAACCACTTAGTTTGAGAATCATGACATCAGAGCATCCCTCTGCTCCAGTTGGGCCAATAGTTTGTGGCTGGTTTGATGAAAAGGATCACAGTGCACCAGACAGCATGAGTCTGCTGTATTTTTCCCAAGAGTCAGGAGTTGAAAAATCCGTCGACTTTTTTAAGTATGTTATGGCTACCGACTGACTGGAGGGTGACCATGGCATGAAGTCTCTATGGCAGCCAACTCAGAAACCAAAAAGAGCACGAAGTCTGTCCAAGGGAATAGGAGTCAACTTGAGAGGTGTTGTCACAGAAAACTCTGTTCCGTAGAACCTTACAGCCATAAGCGCAAGGATATGATCTTGTTGCACCAACTACAGTATAAGAGAGAGTTCCTAGGACCAACTACAGTGTAAGGGAGTTCTTAGATCTACAGATCTGACTAACAACTCTGGCATTTTCATGAGTGTTGCTAAGAATGACGCAGGAAAAGACTTAGTCTGCCCGGTCTTCAAAGAATACACCTGAACTAACAGAAGGCTATGATCTAGACTTGAAAAAGGGAAAAATTGTGAACAATCTGTCCCCTTGTTGAAGAGTGAGTGGCTCTATTGCCAGATTAGCCATAAACTGATGCAGTGTCCAGGCTACAATCCTATTTCTGCTATGTTCCATTATTCACAATAATCCAATATCAACCATTCAAACTAAAAAGTATGATAAAAAGATTAAACAGCCTTGGATAAGACACAACAGTATGACCGTACTCGTTACAGCCAAAGACAAAAGTGAAGAGTCATTGACAGGAGATTGGTTGGGGCTACTCGCCCGAACTCGCCACCTGGCATCAACTACTTCATTAACAATTTCAAAGGCCATTCTAGCTCCAGTGAAGACAATTCCTATATTCCTAAGGATAATAGGTTTGTATATGTGTAGGAACAAAAAATATACAGTATACAGTATACTGTATCTATATATACAGGCTATATTTAAAATTACACCTGGAGCAACAGCAGAGAGCTTTTCATAAGAAAATTTACAGTTTAATTGACAATTGGCAACTTTTGATAATGTTTTTTTAATTAGATTTCTTAAAGAGCTACTTACGGAATCTCTATCACTATTCAAGCATTTGCCAACGACTCTTGCTTCGTTTGTTGTCCGTACACTTTGATGTGTGTGTACAAAATAATGAGAGAATTGTACATTTCCTTCTTTGGATGTTATTAGTAAATACTGCATCATTTTGGATGCTGGTATAAAAATACTCTGCAAATGGAAACAAAAAATTTAGATCTACAAAATAATAAATAAAATGATCTTAATAGATAATACATATTATCTTAAGCTACACTCCACCACTTAATATAAAATCACAGACATAAGGCATGTGGAAAATAAATACAGTACCCTATCTACTGTACCGTAGCTTATATTATAATACTTCTGAATACTGTATTTACAGAAAACTCCACTCTCATATACTACAAGACCTAGATTTTTTAAAAATAACTTTTTTTTGTTTTGCTTATAATGCATGCAGCAATATGTGAGAAAATAAAACAAAATCTTCAGCTATATTTGGTTACCTGAATTGAGACATCAACTTAAATCAGTGGATAAGAAAAAAAAACTTACGAATTACATTTTAAAGCCTACAGGAACTATAACTTACAAACCTATTTTAATTTTTGTGACCTAATAAGCCTATAAACTAGATATGAAAGTGGTTATATTATCTTCAGCTTTCTTCAACTAACATAAATGCATGATATGAAAGAGACTGGGGTAAGTCTTTACTATGCACTATCCAATATTACTGAAACGTCACTAATAGACATTGAACCCTCACGTTTAAACTACAGAGGGGCGTCTTTTTTCTTAGGAAGGGCTACTGTGTTCTTACTCGTAGTACACAAAAGTAGTCGAAGTACATAAAAGTTGTCATAATTCACAGAAGTACTCATATTACGTAGAAGTAGATTATACCAAAACTTTGAAAAATCATCTAAAACCCTTTCTAACCTATTCTGCGAAGTTGTATTATCCTTGAAAATTTCAAACTTGCCCATTAAACTTAAGAATAACTTTATTAGACGCCTTTGTATATCAGCGGCCAGTTCCTCACACCTTCATTAAAAATGGACATCAACTAACCTAAACTTTCCCCCCTTAACCTAACCAACAAGCTGTGTCCTTACCTAACGGCCCCCTTACACTGCAGTAGGTGGCCGCTATCATACATACACCCCTTTCATAATATTGTATTTTAGACCAAGATAATTTTTTTCCCATTGAGAAAATCAACTGGACAAGTCTTAAGAAAGTATTACGATATTACCTGCCTAAAGATTAAGATGCATGCAATAGTGTATGGATTACTTGCTAGTCATATTTAAGGGCAGTAATCAAAAACAGTATTATAATTCTGGTCAAGGGAACATTTTCTAATGAAAATACTGTTATTTCTAAAGGAAAATTACAGTTTTCTTCGAAAATGAAATTTGTTTATGGGGCTAATGATAGTTAGTGAGATACACCCAATTATATCCGCCGATAATGGGGTCAACCCATTTGGTTATAAGGATTAGGGTGGGGAAAATATACTGGAGAAAACCTAATGGTAAAACAAACCTCTTCTTCATGAAGATCAATATTTTTTTCTACAAGAAAAAAAAATGTATTTTCTATTGAAAACCATTTCCCTGACCAGATTATAATTTTACCTCAAAACATATCTCTGTCATGAAAAGGTAAATTATAAATACAGTATAGCAGAAACTTGTCTGTAATGCAGTCTGCCACTTTAACAATTATTACCATAATTAAACAGATACAAGACAATATAAGAACTTACAGAACCTTTGTAATAAACGCAACGAGTTACTATTTCCAACGCAGGCTCCTGCGTATATTCGTAATCGTTGTTGTCGTCGTATATTGATAGTATTTGATATCGTCGTAAGTTGTAAACAAACTTCAGTCCATTTCATTCAGTTGTTGGGCGGAGCGATTCGCCTTTCCATCGGCACCTCCTTTGGTTTTCTTTTTAATTCTAATTCTTTTATTTTCTATTCTCTTTTTTTTTCCACATCTGATAAATATATTCTTTAATTTTTTTTCTATTCCTTCTTTCTTAAACAGCACGTTTCCTATCATCATCATCTTTTCTCCTTCGTACGGCTGCTGTAATTCTATTATTTTCCTTCTTATCACATGGGACTTCGAGATAAGGGGTAACTAACCTATCATTCAAGTGAGCCGTATGACGCGCTTTGTCGCACGGCTTACGTAAACATAAAATTATAAAACGATATTTTATCCAGTATTGTTTAGTGTCGTTACCATTGATAAAAATTTAACGAAAGACTGATCTAACGATAATGAAAGTAAAATGACATAATCGGATAAAGCACAGGGGTAACTAACCTATCCTTCATTGGAGCTTGCATTAACATTTAAGCATTAGATTAGAATATAATATCCATTATTGTCTGGGACCATTAAAAAAAGTAAATTAAATAAAAAAGTAATTTTGTTACACTAATGAATGTAAAATTGTTAAAAATATAAGGCCTTAAAAAACTTCGGCGCACTTGCGGACCTTTTAGTGTTTTTCGGTGCGTCGTAAGTATATTTTTTTTTTTTTTTGCAGAGAAGACAACAGTTTATTTGCACCAATGAAAATGTTAATTTTCTTAAATATATTATTAGAAACTAATCTGAAATGTATTTATTATCCTTTAGTGTAACAGAATTTGGGTAAAAATCCAACATTATAGTCAGAAGTGTCCATCTTCCAAGTTAAACCTTACAGGAAACAGTTCATTGAGCATTAGAGTTCCACCTGATAATAAAGCAATTAGCAATAATAGGATTATTTAAATGATTCTATTTCACAGGTGATTAATATATTGGATGAAAGTGGAACAGGACAGGAATGTGCATAGGTTTAGTGAGACTAAATATACAAAAATTGTAGTAAAAATAGTAGCTATAATGTTTATTGTTTATGAGTTACTTTATACATTACAAATACTTATATTAAAATAGAACATAATTGAATATATAACAAAGAACAACTCCGCGTAATTGCTTGTGAGCGCTGCCTTTGCTGTTGACACTGCCCTCTGTTCCCATACTATTTTCCCCCTTCTAAAATTTTCAATATTATGAGATAGAATGCTATAATATAATATTTTAATAATATTATAAAACAATAAAAAAATTTCTGTTAAATTTCAAGAGAATTTAACCCCAAAAGCCGTTGAAAATGGCCAATCCTTCAGAAGACTGCCTCCTTGTGGGACCACGAAGCGAATAAAAGGCAGTATAGTGTTAGTAATGGCTGCCATGGTATGAAACTACCCACAACAATGGAAGAGGCGACCAGTCAAAACCAGCTGGGAGGAGGTAGTGGCTCTCCTGCTGGTGTGGCGGCCAATAGACAGAACCTCGAGGAAGCTAACCAACGTTTGCAATACTCCATCCCGGGGATATTACACTTTATCCAGCACGAATGGGCCAGGTTCGAAATGGAGCGATCCCAGTGGGATCTCGAGAGGGCAGAACTTCAGGTGAGATTTCGTCGCAAAAATTACCCTATTTCCATCCCCTTTGCTACGTCATTTCTTCCTCTCTCACCCTTCAGGCCTGAGGAAGGTATTTTCCCCGGAAACCGCGAGTTTTGTGCCGGATATAGACCAAATATGGTGTCGTTGTGGGAAAAGGGTGGGTGTGGGTGGATCTCATTGATTGACGGTGATCAGCTGTTTTTAACAGTGTTGCCATATTCCATCCTATTTTTTTTACATAATGGCTTTAACTGCCTCCGTCCCTCTATGGCGGCAGTTATTAAGATTTTGTGCCGTCCATTTTGCAAATAGTAAAAGCCAAATACCAAATTTAGAGTCTGTCAATGTAGGATGAGACAGGACGTAGTTTGTGAGCCTGCTTGTGTTAGCCTGTGTTTACATTTGTGTCTTTACCATAGATTAACGAATTTTGGTTTATAAAGTTTTTATTCAATGTTATTTGATGAACAAGTTACTGTTGTAGGCTTTTTGGATTTAATGTTGGTATATTTGCTAATATTCTTTAATATATATTACTTTCTCTCTTAACTTTTACATATATAATTTTCGAACTGGTAACTTTGTTATATATTCCTGAGCATTACAATGGTAGCTAACCACTTCATCTTGTGTTTTCCATTCATATTTATGTAACAATTATGTGGAAAACTGGTTTGGGTAGGTAAACACTGGTGATGCCCCACTAACTAAGTCTTGGGGAGAAGTAACTGGGGCGGGTGCATGATTGCCCTAAATAGGCATACAAACTCAAAAACTGTGGCATTTTAAGGGTGATATCCTAGGTTATGATATTTCTCTAATTTAGTAAAAGGTCATTGAACTTCCCTATATCAATGCATGAGGCAACCTGTGTCCGCTGATCAACAAACTTTCCACCATTTCCTTTTTGGGAGCCTTTGTATATCAGCGGCCAGTTCCTCCCACATGCACCAACTAACCTAATCTTCTCCCCCCCCCCAACCTAACCAACAAGCCATTTCCTTATCTACTTGTCTAATGGGGGGCTAATGCCCTCCTGTGACCCCCCTTACACTGCCGTATTCTTAGCCGGCCCTTATCATACATACACCCCCCGATTTTGTGTCTAGGAAAATGCCTAAGCAAGTTATCTGTATAGGTTACTGATTTAACTAACCAGAAATAGTCGTCGTGCTTAAATCATACCGCAACCGGAAGGGAAAATACGTATCCTATATATGGTGTGTATTATCGGTAACACTCCTTTAAATAGGAATTATGGTTATTCTGTAGGGTATTCATCTGTTTTCTTTCTTAAAGATCTGGGGGTGTCTGCCGTTTATGGGGACAGGGATATCTTTCTTATTACTAGCCAAATCGTATTTCATTATGGGGTTGATGTTCTTTACAATTTTCTAACATACCATAATATGATGTTAATTTATCGTTTTGACTAATAACACAATTTACCTTTACCACGGCAATATTTTCCAAGTTCAGCATGGTCCGTACACAAGTCACGGGTAGCTCCTGCATAGTTTCCAACTTTCCCGATAGACAGAGCCCGTGTCATCCCAGTCTAAGAAACGTTCGGTTTTACAAATTAATACTGTCCCGTCAATCTACATATTTACCCCTTAGTTAAGTATGTAGTTTTTAAGGACACGTCATGTTTAGTGACATTTGATACTGCTGGGATATTTATCATGAAATGTTATGTTAGAAAAAGGCCGTTACAATGCGTCGTACGCTGAAGCCACGGCCAACTTACTCGGTCGTAAAATTTCCCGCAATCATTGTTTCCTGCCTGATTATAATAACACCCGTTTGGCGGCGCTCGATTCGCATATCAGCTGGTCGCGCAAGCATGAACAGTTTTCGATGTTCGTACGTATGTTTTCGCTAATTTCAACAATTTTCATTTTAATCTCTTGTTAAGATTGTTATTTCTTTCGAAATCGTCCCAAAATTATGCCGAATACTATTTTGTTTTATATACAAACAAAGGTTAGGTTATCCAGCATCTAGTTAAGATATTTCGTCAGATAAAGCCAGTGTCAAACAAAGCAACCGAACTAACCCTTTCGTGGGCCGCGTGATTTCAAATTTTTAATCCCCCCCATGTCCCGAGATTGACCTACAGCCGACCCTTTCCAACTCTAACCGCCGTGATGGATAGACCTATTCCGTATAGTTTCTCTGTGAGTGATATTTTCGAGTTTATCTCCCGTATTGATCAGATTGATGCAATCAAGACCCTCAGATATATACATCTACGTGATTTCACTCGTGTTACCCCCGAATTCTTTCACTATCTATTTCGAGAAGGCCTCTTAAGGGATTTTAGAGGTACATGTAAAAAGTGTAAAACAGGTGATGTGGCCCTGATGTGGTTTTAGCGACTACGAAATTTAAGGTAAGCCTGAGTAACCTATAATATGATCATGTGGATAAGATATAATTTTGAGTGCTGCCCAAAGCTTCTTTTCTGTAGGAGAGAGACTTACGAAGGGGGTCCGGGGGCTTGCCCCCGGGTAGGGGTAGTGACCTGGGAACTACTAGGATTGGTTAGGTTTGGTTTGTGGGGTTTGTATGTTAGCAACAGTGTTTGGGGGGTCGCATGGGGGCGTCAGCCCCCCCGTTTAGTTCACGATGAAGGTAAGGACATGGAACTTCTTTTCTGTAGGAGAGATACTTACGAAGGGGGTCCGGGGGCTTGCCCCCGGGTAGGGGTAGTGACCTGGGAACTACTAGGATTGGTTAGGTTTGGTTTGTGGGGTTTGTATGTTAGCAACAGTGTTTGGGGGGTCGCAGGGGGGCGTCAGCCCCCCCGTTTAGTTCACGATGAAGGTAAGGACATGGCTTGTAGGTCAGGTTAGGAGGGGAATTTTGGGTTAGTTGTCCATTTTTCTCGCACATTTCCGACATCCATGACCAGAGGGTTCCTAGTATGTAGATTGTTGGGACAAGCATTTACAAAACCAGTGAATTTAATATTTCATTCCGTGATCATTCCCGCGAAAAAGAGCAGATTTTCCTACTTAGTTTCCAACTTTCCCGATAGATAGAGCCCGTGTCATCCCAGTCTAAGAAACCTTCGGTTTTACAATTTAATACTGGTTTTACAATTTAATACTGTCCCGTCAATCTACATATTTACCCCTTCGTTAAGTTTGTAGTTTTTAAGGACACGTCATGTAATCATTCCCGTAAAAAGAGCCGGTTTCGGACTTTTTTTTACTCGATTTCAAGAAACATTCAGTTTTACAATTTAATACTGTCCCGTCAATCTACATTATTTAACAAATCATTCCCGTAAAAAAGAGCCGATTTCGGACTTTTTTACCTCGATTTTCGGCCGGTCAAAGGGCTGTCCCCATAAACGGCAGAGGCTCCAAGATCTGAATATTGATGTTTAAATTGTTAATATGTTTGACAGGCGTGCCATTTGTAAATGGAAGGTTACCCTATGGGTATGGGGTAACTTGAGTTCTAATTACCTATTTTAAGTAATTTTTTTTCTTTCTTTTTTTAAAGTATTGGCAATAAGAGCTTTCCCTTGTACAGGTGGTAGTGCAGTTTTGAGGTACACTGTTGCATTACTATAAGGTTTTATACAGCATCTCTTCGTCCCTTGGCATCATGTATTTATCCTACTATCCATGCCTTCTGTTATTCTTAGTGTCAAACTTTTTAAGGGCACCAACCACCCGTTGAGATACTACCGCTAGAGAGATATGGGGTCTTTTGACTGGCCAGACAGTACTACTTAGGATCTTTCTCTTTGGTTACGGTTGAGTTTCCCTTTGCCTACATACACACACACACACACACACACCGAATAGTCTGACCTATTCTTTACATATTCTCCTCTGTCTTTCTTTATACACCTGACAACACTCAGATTACCAAACAATTCTTCTACACCAAAGGGGTTACTGCACTTGTTAACCCTTTTACCCCCAAAGGACGTACTGGTACGTTTCACAAAACTCATCCTTTTACCCCATGGACGTACCGGTACGTCCTTGCAAAAACCTGCTATTTAAATTTTTTTTTTGCATATTTTTTATAATTTTTTGAGAAACTTCAGGCATTTTCCAAGAGAATGAGACCAACCTGACCTCTCTATGATGAAAATTAAGGCTGTTAGAGCAATTTAAAAAAAATATACTGCAAAATGTGCTTGAAAAAAAATAACCCCTGGGGGTTAAGGGTAGGAGACTCTCTGGCTATGGTAAGCAGCTCTTCTAGGAGATGGACACTCCAAAATCAAACCTGTTCTCTATTCTTGGGTAGTGAGTGCCTCAGCCTCTGTACCATGGTCTTCCACTGTCTTGGGTTAGAGTTCTCTTGCTTGAGGGTATAATTGGTCACACTATTCTGTTTTAATTCTCTTCCTCTTGTTTTGGTAAAGTTTTTATAGTTTATATAGGAGATATTTATTTTAATGTTAAGTCGTCTTAAAATATTTTATTTTTCCTTGTTTCCTTTCCTCACTGGGCTATTTTCCTTGTTGGAGCCCCTGGGGTTATAGCAGCCTGCTTTTCCAACTAGGGCTGTAGCTTAGCAAGTAATAATAATAATTCTGCAACTGCAGGGTTTGCCCCAGTTGCACCTTGGCACTGAGAATGATCTCTGTGTACCTTACAGACCAAATCACCTGGATTCAATCCGTAAGCTCTTCGGTGCATGGCAGCTATTCTATAACGAGTGCAAATTATTAAAAATAGCCAGTTAATAAATACTTGTACATTATAAAACTTCATCCTTAAATGAAATTTTGAATCGTGAAGATTTAAATAAATTAGAAAAGATCCCGCAAATAAGTTGATTGTAGAATAAGTAACATTCAAATCTTGTAACAGCAAAAGCTATACAGTACTCTACATGTTTTTAATTGAAAGTACTGTATAGTGTAAAACAGAATATTAATTTTATCCTTATTTTACCAATAGAAAAAAATGGCGAGTTCTACTGTATTCCAAATAATGAGGTACTATTTGCACATTAGTATTTTGTATCAATTGCTCAGTTTTTTGATCAATGAAAACTAAAATCTTATACTTGTGGATATTTTGTACTCTGTATCCATCAGCAGATATGTCCATAATAACTATAGCAGCCTTGTGTTTTAGAAGTGCTTGTAGAGTGTTTTAATGTATTGAAAGGTTTATATCTGAAGTAGAACTTGATGCTGCTTTATATCCATCCAGAAGTAATCCATTTCGCTGATAAATGGCTCCCCTGACAAAGACATAAATCTACACCAGCAGGATTTTCTTGACAAATGAATATATCCTTCTAGATGTACTTACCAATCCCAAAGTAAGGAATAAGTTGAGCTATGCCAGTGCTTAAATGAAGGCAGGCACCCAGCTGTCCAGGCATACTGTAATATGCAAGGTTAGGATGAAATGAAATTCTCATGTTTTCAGGAGCGAAGGCCAGTACGGGGGCAAAGCACCCTTGGTCAGTCAAAAGACTTGTCATAGATTAGGTTAGGGTGGCACACATCCCTGTAAACATCGTAGTTTGTGTTTTATTTGTATTTGCAGTATTGTAATAGGTGACACATGAACAATGTATTTGTGTACCGTACGTACATGGCATTTCTGATGGGTATAAAACACTAAATCGCTGGTTTCCTGTGGGGATCCTCCTTATTTATTATGCATACTGTTAAAAGTATAAAGTTGTATAGAAAGCTTGTAAAAAGTTTGCACAGCCAGTAATCAGTTTGAGAAGAATATGATTCATGTATTTTGTGAGAAATTTAAGTACTGTGCGTTATATTTCTGCGTAAAAGACACGCCTAAATCCTATAATTTACCCCTGAAAATTGGGGGTCGTCTTCATTCCAAAATTCAAATCTTGAATTCCAAGTGATGTTTATTGGTAGTCTAGCCTTGGCCTCAGTGTGATAGCAACTCATACATGAAAAGATTCACATTATGAAATAAAGTAATAATAAAGGTTATGTATTAATTTTTAGGTATAAATTATTAGCATATCTTCATCATAATAAATACAGTACGTCTTTTCGAAGAATAACTCCATGTTGATGAAATCAGCTTTTTTCTATGCAACCCCAGGCTGAGGAAATGTAAGCACTGTCAGTTGGTTCTAGCCACCGATATTGAGGATATGCTCACATGCGAAAAATAAAAAGTATATTCTTAATATAATTTCCAAAACATATAACAGTTTTCATACAGTTTACAAACTGTTAGTATCATTTGAATGTGTAAATCTGTACATTTGTTCGTTTGTTCGTTCCTTGTGATTGGCGATAAAGTCTAAGAAAAAGTATGGTTTCCCTTTTAGATGGTGTGTTTAGATAAAACATATGGAATTGCCTTTAATCTCTGGAATTTTTAACACATTCAGTGAAATATTTGTAATATCATCTTTATCAAAAGCTATTAGCATCATTAGATATCACTTGTCCAGGTCACTTTTCTGCATGTGTTGGCCTGCATGTGTTGATTTATGGTCTCGGGGAGGCCCTTTGCTCTCCTTCTAATGGAAGGAAAGCGGCCATTGACAGACCTCGTCTAGAACTTCCTTGCTTAATTAAGGCCTCAGAAGCCCTAGAAAAGGTTGACGAGCTGATCTCAGCGATAGGATCTCTAAGGGCAGGGAGATCCCCTAGATAATTCCTCTGGCTTTTTTTTTTTTTTTTCTTTTTTTTTTCTGTCAGAAGTATTATTACCTCATCTTGGAGGCCTCCCCACCCATTCCTCTCGACCCCATGCTTTCCTTTTTGAATCCAGGCGTTACTGTGGACCGTTTGGCAGCTCAGCATGTCACTTTTACTGCGATAGGGCCATGAACTTGGAGAATACGGCGATGGCCACTCTTCAGGCCTCTTCTCCTTGAAAAATCTCGTTCCGAACGATCGTCTCCCTGCAGTCCCTTCAATGGGCACTGAAGAGAGAATGATCGCAAGGCAGCAACTCTTCTATCATCAGTTCTGATAGGGGAGATTTCAAGACCTGATCTGGAATGTTGACTGGATGAGACTAACCTTTTAAGGGGCTTTTCTCTTCTACTGCCCCAGTAGAACAGTGTTTGTTCATGGACACATCAAAGGAAGGTTGGTGAGTTCACTTTCTACAACACCCAGCATCAAGACAATGGACCATCCAGGAATGTCTATACCATATCAACGTGTTGAAGCATTGAACGGTTCTTCTTGTGCTCCCACACTTTTGCCCTCTTTAGACTGGTCAGTCAGTGGTGTTGATGCATGACAGCAGTACTGTAGTTGCATATATAAACAAAAAGGTGGGACTGTTTCTTTGTAGCTTTGCTAACTAGCAGTGGAAATTCACAAGTTGGTAGTGCTGAACTCGGCCACTCTGACAGCTCGCTTTATTTGTAGCGGACAAGCTGAGCAGAAGCATGCAATCGTTGGGTCAGAATAGTCTTTGCATCCTCAGATAGTGAACAAGATCCTGACTTTGTGGGTTGTCCAACAGTTGACCTATTCGCAACCTCGCTAAATCGGAAACTTCCAATATACTGCTCACTTGTGCCAGACCCATTAGTAGCGTTCGAGGACACCTTCCAGCACACTTTGGACGGCCTTAATGTCTATGCTTTTCTGTCATTCTTCCTGATAAGGAGTGTCTTGAACCAAATCTGGTCCACTCCTAACCTCATTATGACGAGTAGCCCTGAATTGGGCCCAAATAGAATGGTACCCGGACCTTCTATTTCTTCTAATAGAGATTCTGAGAAAATCGCCTCCTTTCCCTGCCCTGTTGTGCCAATCACACGCACAGCTATTCCACATCTCGGTGGAGTGGCTCCAGCGTCACACATGAAGGTTATCCACAACTTCTGGAATCACTTCGACGTCACAAATGGAGGTTATCCAACATCTCTCCTCTCCTCTCGGGGAAAAGTTTTTTGCGTGAAGTTGCGTTAGAGATGTGGGGCTACCTCTAGAAATCTTCATCTTCCATGTGTCAAGCCAGGTGGGCCATTTTCTGTGGTTGGTGTCATGGAGGAGGTGTTTTCCCACTCGGAGTCTTTATTCCATTGATAGCTGAATTTTTACTGTATCTCTGAAGAGAAAAGCTCTGCTCCTCATTACCAGGGAAAGTCTTATCATTCAAGCCTTGTGCAAGATATTTAGGCTGAAAGGAGTTATATCCTTTTTGTTGGAACTCGCTATGCTTATACGGAATTTTAAGTATAGTAGTTCTGGCCTTTGAAAGGTAGACTGACTCTCTGAGATGTTACTAAGATCTTGCAATTCCTTAAGAGAGCACCTTATGAAGTGTTGAGGCTTTTCTAAGACAGGACCTTATCCTTAAAACAGTTTTATTGCTTGCCCTAGCCGCCTCCAAATGGGTTAGCGAGCTTTCATGATCTCTCCTTTAGCGTCCCTTATACTGAGTGCTAGAGACAGGACTCTTTCTCCTTCGTCCCTGAGTTAATGGAAAATACCCAGAATCCGTCGGTTCCTAATTCCAGGTTTTGTTTGTTTCGGGTAGTGAGCTTTTAGAGTGGTAATTAGAAATCTTGATCAGTTGTTTTTGTGTCCTCTGAGGCACAGCTTTAAATACAAAACACCACCACCTCACCTGCAGCACCTCTTAGTCCACACAGGGAGAGATAGGAAAGTTATTAACCGTAGAAAGTTGTTAACCATACCCATTCCCTACCCTCACATTCTGCTCAAGGTAGAGCTTGTGTTGTCAGAGAAGTGAGCACAACCCTATCATTCTGTAAGACACTGTAGCGCTGCCATCTTGAAACGGCAGACTACATTTACTGCCCATACCTGCGGGAATTGACCCACAGGTCCCTAGACAACTTTTTGCTGGGACCTATAATGGCTGCATAGCAGCCTCTCTTGGAGCACAACATCGAAACCCTGTCAGGTGGAATTGATTCCCTTGCAGGTAATACCCACTTATCCTGTAGCTTTTCTGTTTTATAGTATAGAAGTGTCATTCCCCACATGCCTACAATGGGGAGTGTGTTGTAACAAAGCAAGCCCATTGACATATATATGCCTCATTGTTACTACACACAGATTTTCTGCTCTACCTCCTTTATTGCATGGGGCTTGGATCCGCTTGTATTGCTAAACCACCGGAGCGTGAAGTGTAAGAACCTTAACTCTGCACCACTTACAAAGAGTCCCAAGTTTTTGGTTGCCTGGGATAAGCACCAGCCAGTTGGAATAGGGACTTCCTCCCACTTAATGATGAGAGAGTGTATTTGTGTAGGAACAAATGACATTTGGAGTAATTTGTATTTTTCCAAACTATACAAACCTGAGTCCGTTACTCAATCTTTCCTGCCATCACCTACCCACCAGAAAGTCCCGGTTGCAATCAAAGCGAGTGCTGAGTGAGAAAGTAAGAGACTAAGTAGAATTTAGATTCCTTAAGAATGTTCTCCCTAAAATGTGCCCAGTTGTGTATCCTATTAAAAAGATAGTTGAATTTCATAATTACCAACTGTCTCAACACTTAATGCTGTAGTCATTTGTGAGGTTTTACAATATACAATACTGTATAGTTATTTACATTCCGGTTTTATATTTTGCAAAAACATTTTTTATCATCAACAGTTGTTACTAAAAGTGTTTCTTCAGCCAAGTTTATTCTGTTGTGTAAGAAATATTTTTGTTGCTATGGTTAGACATTTGATATCTTGATTGACACCATGATACAGATTATCAGCTCAAGTTTTGTACCTATATTAGTTGGTTGTAGAAGTCTCTTCAAATTTATCATTTTCATTTCTCACCTTTATGGTATCAGTATTAATCTTATCTTGGCACTCCTTGTAGATAGCAAGAGATCAGATAAAAGCTGATAAGATTGTAGGAACGCTTGGTATCTAGAATTAGCTGGCATGGTGTTGTGATTCATGAACTATAGATATAAAATTGATTTATGAATGGACTTTGTCAGTCAGTTTTTCTCCGTTTTAGATTATGAGTTGCATTTAATATCGACTTGAAATTTTAGCAGATAAATAGTTACTTGAACACCCAATCAGTTTGTTGCTAATTAGTAATATGCCAAAGTTATTTCTAGAGTAGTTCAAGACTAGCGATGAAATTTTTGGGTAAATCATAGGAAATGATTTTCCCTCTTTGAAGGTGATTTTTTTATAGTGCTATTTATTTTTTTTTATTTGTCCTTTGTTGAAGTTATTACACCCCCCTGTGTGCCTTCTGTATCTACTCCACCTACAGACATATGGTACTGTAAAGTATCTGTTATATGTTACGCTGGTATTACATTTTTCATAATTCTGGTCATCCTTTGAATACAGATCTTCCCAACCTGTAACATCCTGCACATATTAGTATTAGGTATTTGCTAAGCTAGAACCCTAGTTGAAAAAGCAGAATACTATAAGCCCAAGGGCTCCAACAGGGAAAATAGCCCAGTGAGGAAAGGAAATAAGGAAACTACAAGAGAAGTAATTAACTACTGAAATTAAATATTTTAAGAACAATAACATTAAAATAAATCTTTTGCATGTAAACTATAAAAACTTTTAAAAAACAACAGTATGAGAATTCTATAAGAGAGAATGGTGTGCCTGGGTGTACCCTCAAGCAAGAGAACTCTACCCCAAGACAGTGAAAGACCATGGTACAGAGGCTATGGCACTATCCAAGACCAGAGAATAATTTGATTTTGCAGTGTTCTTCTCCTAGAAGAGCTGCTTACCATAGCTGAAGAGTCTCTTCTACCCTTACCAAGAGGAAAGTAGCCACTGAACAACTACATTGCAGTAGTGAACCCCTTGAGCGAGGAAGAACTTTGGTAATCTCAGTGTTGTCAGGTGTATGAGGACAGAGGAGAATATGTAAAGATAGGACAGACTATCCAGTGTATGTGTAGCCAAAAGGAAAATAAACCGTAACCAGAGAGAAAGATACAGTGTACTGTAGTACAGTACTGTCTGGCTAGTCAAAGGACCCAATAACACAGTATCTCAACTGTGTGTTCAGTTAATTCTGACATTCTTCCCTTCTCCATCATAATATTCAATACTGTACTACTACAGATCTTTCCAGTCTGTACCAACCTGTAATTCGTACTATACTCAATGCAGCAAAAAGTGGCATACTATATACAGAAGGGTCACCTGGTTTTAAATGGAATCCCCATTAGTCTCTCTCTCTCTCTCTCTCTCTCTCTCTCTCTCTCTCTCTCTCTCTCTCTCTCTCTCTCTCTCTCTCTCTTTTTTTTTTTTTTTCCTTCATATTACATACCACTTCTGCTACCTTCCTCCACATTCCCCAAGCTGCTTTTATCATATTCTTAACATCAGCCTCACATTCTCTCCTGGCTTATAGTAGTTCACAAGTGTATAAATTGTTCCACCTGTTTTATAACCAAGCCTATACTTTTATGTAGAGTATGGCTATCCCGTATGCCGTACATATCTTCCTTACTTCTCACCATAACCTCAGTCTCATCCACATTTACCTCCAGCCACCCCTCTCCAAAGTCTCTCACCCTTTTATAACCCTTCTCTCTGTAAGTATTCCTAATTTACAGTGTTGAGCACTAAATGACTTCAGGAAGTGAACTTGCCACAAAGCGTTTTTTATTCTTCGAAAGATGATCTTACCATAAAGCGCTTCTCGTGCTTTGTAAGATAAACTTGCCTTAGAATGCTTTTCACTCTTTGAAAGATGAACTTGCCACAAAACACACTTCATACTTAGGAAGATGAACCTGCCTTAAAGTACTTTTCTTTCTTCAGAAAATGAACTTGCTCAGGTGAAGTGACTAGGAAATGTCATATCTTTTCTAGTGTCGCTAATAGTTATGAAGGATGAAAGATTTCCATTGTCTGGGTTCAGGGGATAGTGGCCAGGATCTTGAATCCAGGTGGCCACGAGTGTACCCCTTCTTTAGCTCTTTCTTATAAAGGTGATTAGCATGATGAGAATGGCTTACCTTCCTGTTTTGGAAATTGAGTCCTTTACATTATATTTCAAGCCTCATCCACATGACAAGCCCTAGATGAAGGTCAAAGTGGCTACTCGGTGTGCCAGTGCGGTGGGGTCTTCCCTGCCACCGGCCAGTAACTACCAAGACCTCATTATAAATCTTGACAGCCAAGTTCTAGCTATGCTGAAAGCATACTCCTCTTTTATAGAGGACTTCCAATTTTATATTATTATTACATATACATATACCAAGGCACTTCCCCTAATTTTGGCCGCGGGGGTATAAAAACAATTAGAATAGCGCCAACGTTATCCCTGCGTGTCGTAAGAGGCAACTAAAAGGGACGGGACGAGGGGGCTGGGAACCCCCTCTCCTGTATATAATCCTGCGAGACCAATTTTATATAGTTAGGAAAAATACAAATTTCTTATATAATTTGCGATTTTTATAATTTATTTTTCTATTTTATACCCCATTCTTCAAATTGATTTATTAGAAATTAACTGAAGTGCTGAAAGGGCCATGGGGTACCAGTGCTTAATGTTGAGCTTAAATCCCATATTCCATTTCAGCCTTTGTATACTCATAATCCATGGTTAGCTTATTACATTATACTTTGTGGAGATTTGTGAAGACCTATGTATGATAAGTTCCACCTAGTTTCACTGATGTTGTTAGTTCTAGTACTGTACGTACAATCATTGTTTTATTGAACTTTTAATACTGTATACTGTATTTTAAATAAAAGGTTTTTATGAACCGTTTGTCAAAAGTTTAAACATTGAAATTATATTAATTTCTTTTGCAGGCAAAGATAGCGTTTCTCAATGGAGAAAGAAAAGGACAAGAAAATCTAAAAAATGACCTAGTTAGAAGAATAAAAATGTTAGAATATGCTTTAAAACAAGAAAGGTGAGTAGACCTTTAAAAGTTATTTCTTGTGCAATACCACCAAGTAATTTTTATTTTCCTTCCACCATCACACATTAGGTTGATGAAACTTTTTTAGGGTAATTCAAGTAATTTTCTTTTAATCTGATTTCAAGGAAACCTTGCAGTTGATTCAATAATGATTATTTTAATGTTAATTCTAACTTTGACTATTAAAGATTATCAGTATTGGTTATACTGTGCTATAAGGAAACCATAAAGGGTTGAAACAGCACAGTTCTTTTTAAAGTTTGTTTATTTCTTAGAGTTTAGTTTTGTAAAGTTTAGCAATCATACTTGTGGATATAGAAATCATAAATATCATCCCCACCTACTAGATATATATTCTATGGCTGTTAGTTACCTTAAGATAATCCATTAATATACTTGAATATTTTATGACGTTTAATGTATAATTAAAGTATAGTTTGCATTAAAATAAATGTTATTTGTAAAGAGATATATTTTCAGTGGGACATTTTAATTTAGTTATGTCATACATCTTTTATGATTCAAAGTTATTAGTTTTCATTTTAGTCGCATCATGTTAGAAGAACAGTTGATTGCCACTGTCTTTTTCTGTTTTTTCTTTCAAATATAAATTGATTATTTAATCTTAATTAAAAGAAATTTAATACTGTCAGTTTTTCATTGATACTGTAGTTATGTAATGTACTGTATTCCCTTTTCCTAAAATCTATGAACGGTGTATGCATTTTGCAATAATTTCATTTCTTCTCATTCTGTATCATTACTCTATTTACATTGTAAAAGGTTACCCTTTCCTCCAACTCCAGCCCCTCTCGTATTGTGTCAGGCACAGCTACAGCATTAATGTCATTATAGATGTTTGACATCATGACATGTTTTTTACTGAGTCATCCAGTAGCTATTTTGTCTGAGTGTGCATGTGTACGTGTGTGTGTGTGTTATGACAGATCAAAGGTAATGTGAAGCATGTTCTTTTCCCTTCGTACTGTGCTCTTTAAAGTCAATATTAAAGCTTTGTTTTCTCTTGACATCACAACTGCAGGTAGAACATCCCATAAGCCTTGGATCTCCCCCTCCCCGGCTCCTGCCTCTTCCCCTCTTGAAGCTGCTGAGCTATTTTGTATTCCCTTGGCATTTGGATCGTTTTAGTCGAGGGAGATAGGGAGATCGCTTTGGGATTTTATCTCTGGGGGGTGTTTTATTAATCCTCTAAAGATCATATGTTCTTTGCATTGATAGGAGATTATACAGAAGAAACTTGAGATAATTTTATACATTATAAAGATTGTAGTTTTTCTTTTGATGAGTAAAGTACAATAATGCTTTGTAAATTAATTACTACAACTTAGCAATATAAGTCGATAATAGCTTATGTAGCATACTGGTATGGTTAGTTTATAAAAAGCATTAAATGTGAGGTAATGAGGGTTTTTTTTTTTTTGCAAGTCGGTATCATTAAAATTGAAGGTTAAAGGTCAGTATGGCTGCTTTACTTCGTTTTTTCTGGTGTGTCTTGTTGAAATGTATTGCAGTCTTGTAAAGAGATTACGGTTACTAGATAATGTCAGTTACTGTTGTAATATATAATGGTCGGATGTTCTAAATTTATTTGGAATTTATTGATTACCTCTGCTAAATTTATGGCTTCTTAAAAGTACTTCTCACAATGATGTGTTATTGAATTTGTAGTAATTTTAAAAATCTAAGTTGTAAGTTGTGGCCTACTCCTGGATGTAAAGTATACTAAGAAAGAAAAGGAGACTGAAATTGGAGTGTAGAAATTATTATTGTAAATGAATTCAGGTTCTGGGAAAGAAAAGAAACAAATAGGAAGGATTTAATGAAAATTGTAAACATTCAACTAAAGAAGCGTTTGAATATTTTTGTTGTCCCCTGTACTCTTTTCAAGGGAAATGAATCGTGTTTGAATAGTTTTGATGTTCCCTGTACTCTTTTTAAGGGAAGTGAATAGCGTTTAAAAATAAGTTTTTTGTCCCCTGTACTCCTTTTAAGGGAAATAAATAGCGTTTGAATAGTTTTGATGACCCCTATACTCTTTTAAAGGGAAATAAATAGCGTTTGAATAGTTTTGATGACCCCTATACTCTTTTAAAGGGAAATAAATAGCGTTTGAATAGTTTTGACGTCCACTGTACTCCTTTTAAGGGAAATGAATAGCATTTGAATAGTTTTGTTGTCCCCTGTACTCTTTTTAAGGGAAATGAATGCAGTACAGTTTTGTAATGGTAATTGAAGGGATTTTTAATCTTATTTATAATTGTAAGCTGCTCTCTCTCTCTCTCTCTCTCTCTCTCTCTCTCTCTCTCTCTCTCTCTCTCTCTCTCTCTCTCTCTCTCTCTCTCTCTCTCTCTCTCTCTCTCTCTCTCTCTTTCTCTCTCTCTCTCTCTCTCTCTCTCTCTCTCTCTTTCTCTCTCTCCTCTCTCTCTCTCTCTCTCTCTCTCTCTCTCTCTCTTCTAATATTTACCTGTTGATTAATCTTTATTGATGTGTTATCTTTTCAGAGCCAAGTATCATAAGTTGAAATATGGCACAGATTTGGTTCAAGGGGATATGAATCCCCCATCCGAAGACGGGGGTGAGGAAGTACGGGTAGACACAGATGCTATTCTCTCAACCAATACAAACGTGTCTTGGAAGCAGTCGAGACAGTTACTGAGACAGTAAGTTTCTTCTTTTCTTTTCTATTTGTTCCCATACTAAAAAACCTTGCGTTGTTTAAATAGGAGATATCTTTCGACGAAGCTGGAAGGCAGCCAATACACTGAAAGAAAATGAGAGGTGGCAACCTTATCTTCCCACTGTTGTGGGTTGGTAGGGGTTGCCCGGGGGTACCCCATCCACCTATCTCTACTCACAGCTCACAGAGCTGCCTCACTTTTCTCTTTAGGCTGGTTGAAATTGGACGTGTCCGGTCTCCACCTCTTCCCAAAGCTTGCCATTAGACATATGCGCTTCCTTCCTCTTTTGAGGTGTGAGAGTGCTCCTTTTGATGCTCCCATGCATACCTGTCCTGGTTTTGAAGGTCGCCCTTGCAGACCTTCACATCCTCCGTGAACACAGACCCCCATCTGCTTTGTCCTGACTGGGAGGGGGGGGTTGCTGTGAGCAGTTTTTGCCCTGCGACAAGTGTCGGGAGTGGTCTGCTTCCCAGTGGGAGAAGTTCTGGTGGTGCAGGAAGTAGAAAGCTAAGAGAGATCTATCTCCCCCTGAGTCTGCCTTCACAGGGAAAAGAGCTCAGGTTTCTTCTTCCCGCACCCCTGGATCGCTTCCCAAAGCTCCTCCTCGGCCACCTTTCTCTGAGAGTTGGTCGAGTAGGAGAGCAGACCGACTTACTCCTTGGCATCTTAGGGGTACCGGGGGATTGATGCTTCCCTAGCGAAGGATCTTCACAGCTGCTTGGGAGCCATTTTCCCTTGCAGATGTGCTGCAGGCCTGGCCGTCCTTGGTGGTTTCTGCTCCCCTTTGAGGGAAACTTCTGCAACTCTTTCAGTGGGCGCAAGGAGAAAACCGTCCCCTTTGGCAACATCATCTGTCCTGAATCTTTGTGAAGTCCACCTTTCACCCTCACCTGCCCCTTCCACGCGCGGACGTGATCTCTCTCGTTCGCCCTTAGAGTTACCTCCTGCTGACGATGTCCTATTTCCAACCTAGGGCGACATCGCCGCCTAACCCTAACATAAACCTTGTTTCTTCCACTAGAGATGGTTCAAGTTTGCATGTGCTGCCCCAGCAAGCTGACGAGGTTAAGCAGAAGGATTCTAGCGAGCACAGTGATCCTCCTATGACAAGCGCTCCACCTGCTTGCCCTTCACTTGGGTGTGTGACAACATCCCGTCCTGTAACAGGATCACCTTTATGAGCTTTACACTCGCCTGAACCCTGTTTACAAGGTTTAAGAGATTGTTCACAATTTAAGTTCATTCCATGGACATACACATGATAACATTACGCGCGCACGCCATAAAGACTGTAGGTCTTCGCAGCCTAGTCGTAAGTCTTCTAGGACACACCCTTGATCTAGGGCGCACCACTCAAGATCAAGAGCTTCACGCTCAAGCTCAAGTTCCACTTAGCGCTCCTCTAGAGACACACAATCACGATCCTCACTATCATGATCACCGGCATGACACTCACGATCACGATCACAGGCTTCGCGCTCGTGGTCAATATCACAGGCTTTGTGCTCACGATCACGAGCTTCACGCTTAAAGTCTCACGCTAAGCACTCTCGATCAAGACGATCATGATTGCGAGGCAAGCATTCTGTATCGCAAGCTATCCGCTCACGATCGAAAGACCGTGACCGGAGGCTTACAATCTAAACGTTCTAAACACACTTGATTGAGGAGACCCTCTTGTAGAGGACATTATAGATGCCTGCGCTCTCCATTAGCACATAGCGCTACATCTCCTGACCCTCATTCCAATCGACCTCGGACTGGACAAGGAAATGAGATGGACCAACCCTTAGAGAAGCCTGTCAAGACTACCTCCAGTGCCTTTCAAAGCCTGAGGTGTTTTTATGAAGCATTTGCCTATGCAACGCCCCTCTATCAGCTCTACTGCATCCGAACGCCTTGCCACCCAGCTAGCAGGCGCTTCTAGCTCTCTTAGAGCACAGTCTTCCACTCTATCTTAGCCACTTCCATTTGTAATCCAAAGGAAGTATTGTATTACAAGATCCAGGACGATCCTTGTCCTACCCAGATTCTAGACCCGTTGGTGTAGTCTCTCTCATCGAACGTTCCACTGCAGAGACTAGTCTCCTTGAGAGCCTCCTTTTCTACCTCTGAGCTACTCAACATAGAGCGAGGTGCAAGATATACCATACAGGCTGCTTGGTGGCTCGATCTATGGTTCGGGTCTCTGGGCCAGCCACATTGTTCGTTCTGCAGGTCTTTCCAAGGAGACGATCAGATGGTCCTTGGAATCTTTCCTTCTGTCTGGTACCCGGACCTTGGATTTCCTTTCGCACCACGTGGTCAACTTGTGAGTGAATGCAATTCTGAAGCGAAGGGATACAGTGATAGGAAGATTTCACAGGCAAATGCCGAAAGTGGAGGTGACAGGTGGAGAAACTCCTCCAAGGATTTTCTCCCTCATAGAGACATGACTCAAGGTTATCAGTCTTGGCCATATGGGAGGGCTCTAAGACCACCCAGAGATCAGTCCAGCTCTTTTCCGTCCCTCGATATCAAAGACTAAGGTGTCTAAGAAGCCCTTTGAATCCAAGGACCAGAAAGGTGGGAAGTCCTTCAGAAGAAGGAAAGGTGGCAGGGGGGGCGGCCATCTCTCAGGGAGGGTAATCCTTTCATCAGACCACCAGTGGGAGTATGCCTGCAACACCTCTGGCAGAGGTGGCATCATCACGAGTCCAATCGCTGATCGATTGCAGTTGTCAGTTCAGGATATCTCGTCCCTTTCAATATCTCCTCCTCTTCTGACTCGTAATCCAATTCCTCTAAGCTCATATGCGAAGTGATCAGCAAGGGAGCTGGCCTTCAGGGTCGAAAACCAGACCATGCTGCAGAAGAGCTCTCTCCTAGAGTTCTCGGATAGGTCTCCAGGCTTCTACAGCCGACTTTTTCTGTTGAAAAAAGGTGACTGGAGGATTGAGACCAGTCATAGATCTCTCCCCCCTGAACAAGTTTTTCCTTGAAACTCCATTCAGGAGGGAGACGGCAGACATGGGCATTCAAGTAGTATGACCAATGGCTTCATGTGCACATTGGATCTCCAGGACACATACTTCCAGATCCCAATCCATTCTTCTTCAAGGAAGTATCTAATGTTCTTAAACGAGGGAAGACGCTATCAATTCAAGGTTCTCTGTTTTGGTCTCAACAGCACCCCAGGTCTTCACCAGGGTGTTCAGCCTAATGTCAACATGGGCTCACAAGAACGGCATTCATCTCTTAAGATACCTAGACGACTGGCTAGTTCTGGCAGACTCGAAGATGACCCTTCTTCATCATCAAGACATGCTAGGATCTAGGGATAGTGATCAATTTCAATAAGTCATCACTGCTTCTATCACAGAGAATAGTGTACCTCGGTATGTTAATAGACAATGTCACACAAAAAGCCTTTCCATCAGACGACAGAATACACAGGCTGAGAGAAGGGGCTTGTCCCTTCCTCAGATGAGAAGACATGCCAGCCTGACAGTGGTTGTGTCTCTTAGGCCATTTAACCTCCCTGATCCGTGTTATTCCCAACGGTCGCCTCAAGGTAAGTTCCCTCCAATGGCATCTCAAGTCCTTGTGGGACCAGCCACCCTAGTACCAATGGGCCAGGAACAACTAACCGCTCTGCAACGGTGGGTGGCAGAAGAGAAGCTCTGCAAGGGCCAAGATCTTCTCATCCCTCCTCTAGATTTGTTACTCTTCACAGACACATCAAAACAAGGATGGGTGGTCACTTGCTGCACCACACGATCTCAGGCCCTTGGTCCGAATCTTAAGGTACCAGCACATAAAGCTCTTAGAAATGAGAGCTTGTTCAACAAGACAAGAGAATCCAAAAGTCTAATGATGACCCTCAAGCTCCGTTATGGCATTATGCAGAGTGGTTCTCGGACCTTCTGTAACTGGTAGTAGATCACCCGAGAGAACTTCCTCCACGTCCAGATATACTCAAATAACCACACGCCAACATCTATCACAAGAACGTCCAGTCTCTTTTGGCTTCACGCCTGAAGACTATCCAGCGTCTCCTCTCACAGAGAGGCCTTTCGCTACAAGCTGTGAAAAGAATGTCCAAACATCTACGCAAGTCCTCCACGGCAGTGTACCAGGCCAAGTAGGTGTCATGGAAGGGGTATCTCTCCCCTCGATACCACTATTCCTGTAATAGCGAAGTTCCTTATTTACCTTCGAGAGGAAAAACTCCTTTTAGTTTCGGCGGTGAAAGGCTATCACTCGGCCTTAATCCTAGCCTTTAAATTGAATGGAGTAGATCTTTCCTCTTCGTTGGAGCTTTCTTGACTTATAGGGAGTTATGAGATCACTTACCCCAGTCAGAGATTAGACCTCCTTGGAACATGGTTTGCATCCTGAGGTCTCTTAAGGGTCCTCCTTACGAACCACTACGCCATGCAACTGACCGTAAATTCACTCTGAAGACGGTGTTCTTACTCACCTTAGCGTCAGCAAAGAGAGTTAGTGAACAACATAGTCTCTCGTACGACATTGCCCATTCAAGGGGAAGGCGGGAAGTGACACTCGGCTTCGTCCCTAAGTTTATTGCTAAGACTCAAAATCCATCAGTCACGGATCCTAGATTCGGGGCCTTCCAGATAGCGAGTTTCCGTACTGTAACCAATGACCCAGATCAACGGTTAATTTGCCCAGTAAGGGGGTTTGAGGTATTATCTTAAACGTTCTGCAATAACGACTCCAGCTTTCAGCTTTATTTGTAAGCTTGGGCAGAACGAAGAGAGGGGTCACTGAGAACATGATCTCTTCTGGGATTCGTAAAGTCATCGAGTTTGCTCTCCAATAAGACCCTCCTCCAATTCAGCAACCTAGAGCTAATGATGTCAGGGGCATCAGCACATCCCTGGTCTTGAGTAGTTTCTCAAGTGTTACAAGTGGGTGTGTGGAAGCGGCAAACAACCTTCACCGCCCACTATCTCAAAGACGTTACCCCACAGAAGGCTCGATACTTTTACTATCGGCTCTTAGGTGGCTGTACAATAAAGGGTTTGACACCTCAGGTTCCTTGGTGGACAAGCAGCAGCTGGTTGAGGGCATTGTTTACCCAGGCTAAGTCTGGAGTGAATGAGAGTATGTCTGGCTCTCCTCTCTTCATTTTCCCTTCTCTTAGGGTACAGCTCCTTGGGTCCACTGCAGGCTGGATTCAAACCTCTGCAGGTAAGAATTACTTCCCTTGTGTATTTGAGTATACAAAATAACTAATTAACTGTTCACTTCCCCACTGTTTTCTTGCGATGGATCATTGGGAACACTCAACTTCCCCAGATGTTCAGATGCTATTTTCTACAAACTCCTTTTTCTTTTGCATAGGCTGCAATAACTCACACATGTGGTTTATTAGCGAGGTGTTAAGGTGGACCTTAAGATACAATCCAACATTGTTCTAATGCAACCCATTTCAATGGCTAGCCAAAAGCTGGATGTCCACCCACCCAAGAGTGAGTCGTCTCATGTAAACAACGGAAGGTTTGTTAGCGTGGGAACAAGTAACAAATTTGGAAATAATTTGTATTTTTCCCTAACTAATACAAACCTGTATTTGTTTACAAAAATTGTCCCGCCATCACCTGTCCCCCTGAAGTCCTGCCTGCAATAAAAAAGTGAGGCAGTTCCGTGAGCTGTCAGTAGAGATAAGTGGGGGATACCCCCCCAGCACACCCTAGTGACCCACAACAGTGGGAAGGTAGGGTTGCCACGTCACATTTTCTTTTTCTATTGGCTGCCTTCCAGCTTTGCCAAAAGAGATATCCTATGTAAACAACTACAGCTTTATATTAGTTAAGGAAAAATACCGATTTTTTCCAAATTTGTCATATTTTTACTTACAATAAATATTGAAATTTTAAGTGTTTATTGAGCCTGATTTTTCATTTTGATCTCTCAAGTCTTAAATTTACATGATCTTTAGATATTTGAGTAAAAGTTTGTCAGTTGAGCATTGTGGGATTAGTAAATTTTTTTTCTTGATCTGTGTCCTATGACCATGAAGGTTTACCTTGATTATTAATCTGGAACATTTCCTTATAAATTTTTTTAGTTTCCCTCTTAATTTCTTGACTATCAAATTGTAGTTGGCCAAACCGAAGGTTATTTTTTATTTCAATATTATTTACTTCTGTTATTTATCCCTTTTAATTCCAATTTGAATTTTTATTTTTTCCTGGCCTTTACCCTAATGTCAATATAATTTAGTATTTTTCTTTTTATTCTCCATTTTTTTGTAATCTTTTCTTTGTGGCCTCTTAATACAAACAAGAATAAACTCATGGAATATTTGTCTTCCTTTCATGGGGAATTCCTGTTTAATATTGTTAATCTTTGTTGTACTCCTGATTAATTTTTATTGAATGAAATTAATTTTTTTTCAGGTATCTACAAGAAATTGGTTACACGGATACAATTATAGATTTAAGAAGTAATAGAGTAAGGTAAGCTAGTTCCTATTTTTTCATTCTGTACTCGCAAAAGTGTGGAAATCCTTGAAAGATTGTATGAAATGAAAGTAAAAAATTTTAGTAGGCAAAATTAAGATATGTGGATTGTGTTCAATGATTAAAATTGGGAGTTGTTCTCACATATAAAACAAACCTGTGTCCATTGATAGGAATATCTTATCAGTTTAGCTGGAATATGGTTGTTGAAAGTTCTTTATGAGGTGTCAGTAGTTAACAGCATGGGGGTGATGAAGCCCCGTGCCCCTGTTAGCACACACCATTTCAATTTTAGCTGCAGAGATGTTCAACACACACAAGTTTATGGTTATGGAAAATGCAAATTGCTTGAAAAGCATTTTTGATTTATGTTCTATTTCAAAGTTATGTGGATTAAATTTTCCTTGGTTTTGCTGTCATTAATTAGATGGGGTATAAATTTTGCAGTTTTTTCTCTGTGATATTTGGAATGTAATTTCTGCATTTGTTTTTCTCCTAAACCTTATTTTAATGATGATGATCTTGTCACTAATTTTATCATGATTTGTTTACGCAATTAACCTGTTTTCATGCTGTTATTCAAGGCATTTACCTTATGAAATGCAGCTTGACAAAGCTAAAAGGGTGATAGAGTACAGTAAGTTGAAAATGCGTGTTGGTAGTGGTTGGTTTACATTAATAGTCCTGGAATGGGTCTCAGAATTTGGTCAATTCTGAAAGATTGTTTAATGACATGTGCCGAAAGGAGAATATTAAGAGAGACGTCAGTAAGGTAGACAGGTAGACAGTTAGAGGCGGCTACCTACAGTAGGGTCCCGAATTAAGCGTGTTCGAATTACACGATTCCCCTTTTCCGCGATCGCTATTTTTCAAAAATAAATTTTCTGTATCTGCGAGGCTGTTCAAAGTTCGCGAGTCAAGCACTACAAAATGTATCAAATCTATTGTCTTTTTAAGTATATTGGTAGCCCTAAATACGGTGATTTATAATAAATGTTAGAAAACAATATTAACATTACATTTCATTAACATAATTTCATAATGAATACTGTAGCCTATTTAAGGATAAAATTCCACATCAACAATGAAATCAACTGTTAACTGTGCGAGTCCAGCTGACAAAATGTAAACAGAAATGTGGTTACGTTCTCGGCAATCTTTATCTTTCTCCAACCTTACGATAATTGTAATGGTAGTGTTAATGATGGTATATTAAAGCATTATTTTTGTTTAGTACAGTATATTTAAAAGCCTTATTTTTCCCTCTGGGCGTTCAAGGTTTTCACGAGTAGACTGGGTTCGTTTATCGGCAGTGAATAGCCTAAACTTCGGTAACGAGTCGTCAATATTTTGTCATATTTTAAACAGTATACATTTGATTTGCAAACATTGGTTTTGTAGAGTAGACGGTAAAATAAAATCTAAGAGAGAGAGAGAGAGAGATTTGATGGCAGAAATCTCTCTCTCTCTCTCTCTCTCTCTCTCTCTCTCTCTCTCTCTCTCTCTCTCTCTCTCTCTCCGTAAGAAATAAAACCATAGTTCACATATGGCAACTTGAATTTAAGAATGAAATTAACATGAATATTGTTAGTTGTGGCGATAAATTCCTCGCTTCAGGGGGTACACGAAACAAAAACACGACATTCAATTACAACAGCTGATTCTCTCTCTCTCTCTCTCTCTCTCTCTCTCTCTCTCTCTCTCTCTCTCTCTCTCTCTCTCTCTCTCTCTCTCGTTATACAATACTTACAAATAGATGAAGAAACCAAAATCGGTTTTCTTGAAGTCAATTAAATACAAAACGAAAAAATGATACCGTGTATACATCCATTTCAATCATAGCTTAAAATACGGTAACCGATTTCGTCCGCAAACCACTATTTTTTAGGAAACACCATTCTATTCCAGAAAATTTTTACTCTTTAAATGTCAATTGCGCTATAATAAAACATGTACTTATGTTGTTAAATTTCGGGTGTGTTTTAAAAATCGAGTATTGCTAACTTATTTTTGTTTTACTTTTGGCTGTGATCACATCAGCTGATGTCTAGCTTCCGCGCGAATACAATAACAAAGAATTGTTTACACCATTTCTTAACTTATTCAAACCATCTATACAGTTAATATTACATAAACACCAATGTGTTATAACCTATCATATTTATTGTTTAGTACTTTAAAACCATCCCCCCCCCCCTCTCTCTCTCTCTCTCTCTCTCTCTCTCTCTCTCTCTCTCTCTCTCTCTCTCTCTCTCTCATCGAACGTTATAGCGTTAACCTAATTGTTCGGTGACTTTAAAAATAGGCCTAGTACTTTCTTCTTTTACCTTTTTTGCATATGGATCCATAATTGAGGTGGGTACAAGTTGACTTATAACTGAAGTTAGGAAAAGTATTTTGGATATGGAAAGGACAATTATCTTTCGTAACAGTTTAGAATTATCGTAAGTTATCACTCTGTCATTAGCGGCAGTTTGCTATTGTGGATTAAACGCATAAGGAAAAAAAAAATTCCAGCTTTGCTACGAATTTAGGAATTTATATGGATACGGTAAGTAAAATATTTGTAATAACATAATGTTTACTAAATGTTTGTAATATCATTAATTATGACTTAGATCATGTGTGTTTAATGCATTCGTTTGTTTATTATGATCGAAGATGGAGCGTAAACAAATGGAAGGTTTCCGTTTCAGGCGGCGTCATAAAGAAAAACATTTCATAAATGGCATTCATTTCATTTATTTGAAAGTTCTAATAAAAAATAATTAGATCATTGGTAATAACAAATTCAACATATAATCTATACTTGGTAAAATTGCTGTCAATTCAAAAACACAGATGTATAAATGCGTCTGTTTCTTCGTTGTGATCAGAGATAAACGTAAACAAAACATTGGTTGTCGTTTTCTATTGTGCTTTTTTAGCGTGTTTAGGAAACGCATGATATAAAATCGCCTTTATTTTGATAATTCTGGATTTTCAATCATACAACAAGCTAGTCTATAGAATGATGGTTTTGCTATTCCCCAGTTGTATTATACAATAGATATGACAAACATTAAAATTTGTCTGTATTTTGGGTTGTGTTATAACGGGAAATATATGGTGTTTACACCTATCCTGGTTGTAATTTTAACCATTTTTCAAGTTATTAGAACTTTAAAGTATATTAAATGTTTTATTTATTTACAAGAACAATTTGATATTATAAAGAAATACAGTATAGTACAAAGAAAGTATTGGAAATGGGTAGTAAACACATTTGAATAGGCAAATTGCTGGTTGCCATGGCCGCAATGGAATTATTTCTGTTAGTTGTGTGTTTCGAAATTCGCGATTTTCCATTTACACGAGGTCATTAATCGACCAAATTCTCGCATAATTCGGGACCCTACTGTACATGAATGGATGAGAAAGAATGGGCATAAAAAAAATTTGCTCCAAGACATTGCTAACAGTATCTCACCAGGGAAGAAAAATTTTAAATCTTATCACATCTTACCAGAGTAGAAAAGTTTAGTAAATAAGACAATTATTTTCACAGTTAATTCATCCCTGCTTAGCTCTTGGTTTTGAAGTTGGTTATTTTAATTTTTTCTTGACAGGTCATTATTAGGCATTTCTGGAGGAGAAAATGAAGAAAACCATAACAAACACGCCGGCCATGAATGGGTCCGATACGACGAAGCGACAGCCTGATCCTAACCGATGCTATGTTCAGAAAAAAGTGAGTGAATAATATGAATATTTTCTATAAGTATGAGAGAGTGTGTGAGAGTGAGAGTGAGTGTCATCAATGCAAAATATTTAGATTAGAAAGAAATGTTAAAAGTCTTTTTCATACTGTATTTGTGAAGTAACTTTGATTACTGTAAAGAATTTTAAAATCTGCTTGTGAGTTGACATCTTGACTGAGACATAACTGGAAACTTAAAATTGAATATTTTCATTCACCTTCTATTTTTATGTAGGGACAGCCACCATCTACTTTAGAGGCACAGATTAGAGATGCGGAGAAAGCGGTTATGGACAATTTTGACTTTTTACAGCAAGAAGGTAGGTATTTTTTTCTTCGCTTTAGTTGAAGATTGTCAATGAGTTTAATTTTTTTTTGTTTGGTTATGGTACAGTAGAGTAATTAATGTTCCTAAACTTACTAGAATTGGGCTTTAATGTGATTATTTTCTCGGATTACCTTGTTAATTTCTGTTGGTCGTGTCGATCCCAAGATTTAGTGTTAATTTTTACATTGCTCTGTCTTGCATTTTTACGTTTCTTGGTTATTTACATGAAAAAATGTCTGATTTTTATTCCACTTGACACTGAAGTAATGTTAGCTTGCCATAATTAATTTTTCCTGTTTTACAGGTATGGAGATGGATGATGACGACGATGTAGATGAGCCAGACGAAGATGACGATGTACATAGAATAAAGAGTAATGTAGCAAAGGTGGTAAGCAATATGTGAACAGTTATTTGGGAGTGTTGTAGATTTGATGCACACCATTAATAAACATATTTTTTTTTAATGTCATTTTACTACAATGCAGAGGTTTGAAAATTTTCTTTAGTGGCTGTTTATTTGGAGCAATATTCTATAAGATCTTGCCTGTGATTGGTGGTCACAGGTGCCCTTAATTACTTTCTTGTTTCGTTTCACTAGTGTTTTGCAGCTTCTCTTTCCTGAAGCCATTTTCCTTATTTCCTTGTATATTTAATGCTTATTATGGTATGAAATGAGAGTATGGGTGTTTCTTTATAACAGTTTTCAGAGATGTTCACTAGTCAATGCTAGCTCTATTAGTTATCTGAAATGTTAATTTCTTAGTTCTGTACAGTATACCTTTTCAAGTTCATTATGATATGAAGTAGAATTTTCTATCTGTTGCGGTTGCAGAGGCTAGTTGCGTGTTTCCCAAGTCAGTTGTCGTATTTTTTTCTATCTTGTTTTACCCTGTCACCTCTCTCAGGAACAGGGAAGAATTCATCAATGGGGTTATAGAATTACAAGTTAAAACATTACTCCTGTTACTCTTCCAACACCTCGTTTTTAGATTTCTTTTTGAATTGTCAATCTTTTGAAAGATAGGGCTAGTTAATGAAAATTTGCATGTTACCTAGGTTTTTTACCTTTTTGTGGATCATGTCTGCATTATAGTCTCATGATATTACTTAAATTTTTGTTTCTTGCCCTTTAAATCTTAATTATATAATGAAGACATTCAGCTTTTAGTGATGCTTTCAAGGTTGTAAAATATATTTGAAGTCAAGAAAGCTAATACAGATTATGTGCATTACTGTTTACGTAATATGTAGTACAGCACAGTAACCTCTTTTAGAACTTTAGAAGATAAGTTGAATTAAATTAGATGATAATAAGGTTGCTTTGGTGTGTGAGGTGTTTGTTAACCTAACCAACTCAAAATATAATAGACCTTTGTTCCTACATTGATACAAACCCTCGTCCTTTATTAAGAGTATGATTTCAGCAAAGCTGGAAACTTCTTTTAAAATTTTATAACTAGGTTTTTGTAGTTACAGGCCAGTGGCGGGGAAGCCCCGTCCCCCCTGCCATCTCAGCGAGTAGCATATTTGACTTGAGCAACTGATGTGTACGTACATACTCATGGTGATAGTGAACTTGGCTGATAATTTTTCTATTCATTTTCATTGTGGCTCTCAATCTAGGGGCTTGAGTGTAGCAAGAGAAGGAAAAAGAAGGCTAAGCAAGATATTTCTCCTCCAAGATCTTCCATGAAGTTGAATGGTTCTGGTAAACCCCTCTCTCCTTCCTCTAGTACTCAAGCTTCTGAACCCTCTCCTTCACCTCTCCCTAAGTTTAATGACAGAGAAGGACGCGTCCTAGAATTAACTTTAACGCAATCTCCAAGGAGATTAGAGAGGACTGTAATCTCCTGCTA
>NC_090744.1:100910840-100915840 GCF_036898095.1 Palaemon carinicauda
TCCGAACAGCAATAAATGAAATTCGATTACTTCATCACGGAAAGAATAATCCTTTAAATAAACCGATGCAATTATCCAATACCTTATGCGAAAGCATCTCTGCTTCGCTCCCCTGTAAAGACACCTAAGACACCTGATCTCCTTCCACTGGACGGCACTAATTTATGGAGCTAATTTATGGAGCTAATTCTGAGCACTGATTCAAAAGGGCTAATTTCAAAAGTCTATTGCTTAAAGCTGCGAACGTAAAATTCAAAGTGAAGTGAAATATATATATCATACCGATGTTTAAAGGTTTAAAGGACGTTCATGAATGCCATAGGCAAGGGACAGTGACGATAAATAAATAATAATACTAATTCCCTAATATCACAAGAGGGTCTGCCCCTCTCTTATTCTTCTTCTGTACTTCTCTTTCTCCCTATTTCCTTAATCTTTCCCATCCCGAGTACCTAACTTTGAGCTATGAACTGGATTGTATCCAGGGGTACTCTTCCTTTCCCCATTTTCCCCACTTCCCTATCCTTATTATTATCATTATTACCTAGCAGGACAATGCCCTAGAGACTGACCAGGCTGACATGAGTCTTTTTATAGTTTATATATGACATATCTGCTTTTGATATTGTTACTAGTTTATATATGATATATCTATTTTGACGTTGTTACTGTTTTTAAAATGATTTATTGTTAATTTGTTCTCATCATTTATTTATTTTCCTTATTTCTTTCCTCACTGGGCTATTTTTACATATTGGAGCCCTTGGGCTTATAGCATCTTGCCTTTCAACTAGGGTTGTAACTCGGCGAGTAATAATAATAATAATAATAATAATAATAATAATAATAATAATAATATGACCAGCGCCAGGGACCCCTCTCCACCTAAGCTGAAACCAGGGAGAGACAGGCAATGGCTGCTGATAAGCTCAACAAGCTGTCCTATAGGCTCCCCCAACCACCCCATCCTTAGCTCACAAGGATGGTAAGGTAGCAGACACTAAAGAAACTTTCGAGCTTGAGCAGGACTCGAACCCCAGTCCGGCGATCGCCAAGCAGGGACGTTTCCAACCCAAAATTGAGTGAATCCAATATTAATATTCATTTGTCTTTCTATGAATTATTATTATTATTATTATTATTATCATTATTATTATTATTATTATTATTATTAGCCAAGCTACAACCCTAGTTGGAAAAGCAAGATTGCTATAAAGCCCAAGGCCTCCAATAGGGAAAAATAGCCAGTGAGGAAACGAAATATATATATATATATATATATATATATATATATATATATATATATATATATATATATATATATATACTGTATATATATATATATATATATATATATATATAATATATATATACAGTATATATATATATATATATATATACTGTATATATATATATATATATATATATATATATATATATATACTGTATATATATATATATATATATATATATATATATATATATATATATATATATATATATATATATATATATATATATATATATATATATATATATATGTAGCCTTCAGATACAAGCTTGACCTTGAACTTTCGTGATGGAAATAGGTTGATTTCAAATGTAAGTATAAATCCCTGATTTAGACAAGAATAGGTACAGCTGATTCGGAGAGAACTTATATCCCTCTTGATAGGCCAATGGTTATAATCTGATGTCTGAAATTGTTGTGACTTGCATGCATTCAAATCCTGGTTGGGCAGAAGCCCATATCATGAAGATATTTCATTGCCGAGTCAAAGTGAATTTGGTATCATCATCATTTAGATTATATATGTTACAGGCAAACTGTGTAACCAGGCATTTCACGAAATGCCTAAAAATTTTAGCCATTTCGTGAAATGACCGATTCACTTGGGGATTTCGCGAAATGCCTAAATTTTCCAGGCATTACGCGAAATGACTGAAATTTAGTAGTTCTTATTACACACTTTGCCCAATAGAATTCAGACACAACTGTGTAATTCTGGTATTTGTTTACAAACACCACTTTTATGTGGTTTTAAATATATATGGGTGTTGACACGGATTCTTATACACAAAGTTAGTTTTGAATATTTATATTATAATTAGTATTGATTTCTGTATATCTGATAAACATTTCCATATAATTTTCATATATTTCATTTCCATATAAATTGTAGCCAGAGTTGTTTCAAGCAAAAGTGTTCAATTTAAATTCAACTACTTGAGAAATTAATTCATGTTTGTTTGAAATGGTCCCTTGCTTTGATTTCTTTTAACTATGTGAGCAGGTAATTTAATCATTTTGATTTCTTTTAACCATATGAGCCGGCAATTCAACAAGTAAGTACCCTGATCAATATAAGCAGTTTTAGATTATAGTTTGAGAAAATTAGTAATGTAGATTTAACTAAAACTAATATCATACTATAAATATGCAAACAGCTCAAGGGGGGTTGTCGACCTGTTCAAGTCCTACTGCATTACCTGCCAAGAAAAGAGAGAAAGAACCAAGACAAAGGGAGTTGTGGCTCGGCCCATACTTACTTAAGATTTTAATTCTCGCTTCCAAGTCGATTTAATTGACATGCAGTCGTCTCCACAAGCCCAACACAAGTGGATTATTGTGTACCAGTGCCGTCTGACCAAGTTTGTTATCCTGCGCCCACTCACACTCAAGAGAGTAGCTAAGGTTGCTTTTTAGCTTTTGGGTATCTTCTTATTGATTGGTGATCCATGCATCCTACAATCAGATAATGGATCTGAGTTCACTGCCTAGGTGGTTCGAAAGATGAAGGATCTCTGGCCGCATCTTGTGCATGGCAAGCCCCTAGAGAGCCACAGAATCAAGGTTCAGTTGATCAGGCCAACTCAAACATCAAAGATATGCTGGCTGCTTGGCTCTCTGACAACACCCGAGATTAGTCCTTAGGCCTTCGTTTTGTTCAGAACCAGAACTCATCATACCATTAAGGGATCAAGAGTACCCCGTATGCTACTTTGCTTGGAGAGAATCCAAAAGATGGACTCTCTTCCACTAGCTTGCTTCAGGAGGTCATTGACCGCTTAGAGACAGAAGATGATCTTGCAGCACTAGGAGCCCAGCCTCTAAACTGATCCAACTGACGAGCCACTCGAGGCCTCTGAGCCAGTCATCATCACCACCCAGCCATCCTAGTCCCTTGATGAGCCAGTCAGCATCTTCACCTAGCCACCCCAGGTCCACTTAGTTCAGCCACCGCATATCGCATCAAGACAACAAGAAATTTCAAAGAACTGCAAGAGGACCAGAAAGGGTAAAGTGTGCCAGGCCGAACGTATGGTTAAATGTAGTACGATCGACTTAAAACCAGGGAAATAGGGGACAATGTCGCTGTCCCAGGTCCACATGTTGACTGGGGAAGGGAGGATCCAAGAAATCTTCTAGGAATCAACATGGAAGGAAATGAAAATAACTTATAAACTATTGGGGTAAAGTCAGTGATACTAAGGACTAAATCACAAGGTTTGAATTCAACTTGTGCCCCCAACGATTGTTGATGAAATCAACCAAGAACAGCAAGTATTTCTTCGTGAGGCACTGAAGAAAGGCCCTTCTGTCTAATTGTACATTTAATGAAAGAAGAAAAACTATATGGTTTTAAAAGATATGTTGTTACAGAATTGTTGCTACTAAAATACCCTATAGAAATATACAATATACCGGCAAATATATACTATTTAACTTGAAATCCTGCCCTTGTAAATAAAAAAGAAAAGCATTGCTACTATAATGCCCTAAGCATATACTACATACAGGCAAATTTACACTATTGACCTAAAATTCATATGAACTAGTCATTTCACGAAATCCCTGGGCTATAAAACCAGTCATTTCGCGTAATGCCTGGAAATTTAGTCATTTCGCGAAATCCCTAAGTGAATCAGTCCATTTCACGAAATGCCTAAAATATTTGCCATTTCGCGAAATGCCTGGTTACACAGTTTACCTGTAACATATCTATGACTGGAATAATATTTATCTCTCTCTCTCTCTCTCTCTCTCTCTCTCTCTCTCTCTCTCTCTCTCTCTCTCTCAGATAAAATAATCAACACCTTTTCAATGACGCAATCGTAAATGTCCAAATGATTGGCAGACAGTTTCTCTCTCTCTCTCTCTCTCTCTCTCTCTCCTCTCTCTCTCTCTCTCTCTCTCTCTCTCTCTCTCTCTCTCTCTCTCTCTCTCTCTCTCTCTCATATATAAAGTAATCAACACCTTTTCAATGACGCAATCGTAAATGTACAAATGATTGCAGACAGTTACTCTCTCTCTCTCTCTCTCTCTCTCTCTCTCTCTCTCTCTCCTCTCTCTCTCTCTCTCCTTCTCTCTCTCTCTCTCGTAAAGATATAGTGTTGAATCCTTTTTAATTGCCTGTACCATAGTTCAAATTTAGACCTAAGACCTGGTCTGTTTTCAATCTAGCGTTATTCTATTGTCTAAACTCTGACTATTTGGAACTATAAAGAAATAGAGCTGTGGGATCCCATTCTCTTTTATAAGTATACGATCTCTTTGTATATGTACTCTCATTGTTGCCTGTCAATGTCACTATAGTCAATTATTTTTAGTGAGGTAGATCTGCACCGACTCGCAGGGGTGCTCTTTTAGCTCGGAAAAGTTTCCTGATCGCTGATTGGTTGGAAAAGATAATTCTAACCAATCAGATAGCAGGAAACTTTTCCGAGCTAAAAGGGCACCGCTGCGAGTCGGTGCAAATGCGCCTCATTGAAAAAAATTGAGTATAGTAGGCCGAAAGTACTGACTCCAATCAAGTCTTTTCATTTTCATTTTATGGCTGAAATACACGTGATTATGTTTAACCGCTATTCTGTACAAGCCTCTGGGGACCAGAAGGAGATGGTGTTTCTGGACACCGCTTTCTTAACCGGCGCGTGCGGAGACGAACAGACTCTTGATCTCAGGGCTAAGTCTGGCTGTCCTTTCTAGGTACTTTCTG
>NC_090744.1:100918340-100920840 GCF_036898095.1 Palaemon carinicauda
CTATATAGATGGTATTCTCAGAATCTCGGAGGAAAGCGAATTTAGAGAGAAATCGAGATATGAGTGGGATGCTCAACAATAATAACAACTGCAGCAATTTCTAGCCCAGTGCAGAATGAAGGCCTCGGATATGTCAATTCCTGCTGGCGGTTTGGTCAGTTTTCATCACCACGTTGGCCAGTGTGGATTGGTGATGATGGGGAGATTTTTGTATGACCACTCATAGCATACCAACCTAGTATGGGTGGTCCTGACTAGTACAGCTTTGCTAGTCATGGCGATACGCAAATCCTTTCACCATGTTATGAATATATATATAAATATAAAATGTATGTACTAATATATATATATATATATATATATATATATATATATATATTATATATACACAGTATCTCCTCCATGAACTCATCGTGCCTTTGATCGTGTGTCTTGAGATAGCATCGGCCCTCTGAGTCTCAACATTTCTATTTTGGTAAGATGTTGCTAGCCTCTGCCTTATTGTTCTCTTGCTGTAAACTCAACCAGTTGACCAACCAGCAATTACATCACTTACTAACATTAATATAGGCACGTCTAATCACTATCGCTCCCTGCTAAACACATTTACCTTAACCGCATTCACGTTGGATTGCTATGATCGATACTTGAGCGCGGGCTCACACAGGGTCTAGGTAGGATAGGTTAGGCTTGGTTAGGTTAAATTAGGTTATGTTACCTAGGCCTTTGGCTCAGGTATATGCAGTATATGGATAGGTAGATAAGTATTACCTCCCCGGTGTAATGAGTGCGTTGGATTCAATGATATAGTAGAGCGTTGGCATACTTTAGAACTTGACTGTACATCATGATAATGAGTCATGTATTTAGCCAAGATAATACTATTACCAAGTTGCCTAGTGTAACACAAGTTTTTATCAAGGCCCCATTATCTAGTCATAATTCTCAACTAACTATTTGGATGGTAATAAATGACTTTGATAGTAATACTATCTTTTTCTTACAGGTGTTGCAAACAGTGCCATGGAATAAAGTGCAGGTGAGATTAATGTGTATCAAGGTTAACCATATAGATGGTGGTGCCCCAGCAGTTTTAGATTATTTGGTGAAACAGGGATACATTCTAGTCCACATTCTAGGCTAGGTTAGGTTACATAGACCATGGGCTCACATATATGCAGTATATGGATAGATAGATATGTTAGTAGATACAGTGACAAAGCATGAGGCTTCAACACACACTCACTAAATATTATCTCCCCGGTGTAAATAGTGCATTAGGCTCAACGACGTAGGAGAGCGTCGGCATACTTTTGAACTTGACTGTACATCATGTCGTTTGTGACCTTAACTGAATAAACTCTGCAACAATTCTTCCTAAAAAACACTTTTTTTTTTCCTTCCGAGTGATGAGAGAAATCAGAGAAACAGCGATGAAAGGGTAATGTCTAAGTACTTAGAAGACAACAGGTTCTTTTTTACTTCCAGGTACGAGAGAATACGGGAGTAAGCGGAAACATTCAAGAGTGATGAAGCGTTCAGGGATCTCCAGCCGAGAAACATACAGTATGTTCTCTAGGTAGCGTTCGGTGAGTTCATATAGGAATTTATTTCTTCAAATCTTTTTACCGTGCGAAGAACAGATTGTTAACTATATCCAATACTCAGAACGTTATTCTGATATCTGTTTGAAAACGAATTTAATTTCCGTCTCTTTTAACTGCAAGAATCTTTATAGGAGATAAATCCAGAGCCCGACGCCTATATAGCAATGATCAAAGGCTCACGGCAAACAGAAACCCTCTTCAATTTCTTATAGTTCATCGAATCAACAGGAAACTTTTTTAATATTGAATCAAAGACGTCAAAGATAACCTAGAATGCTTTTGAAAGAGAAAACAAGGAGCATTCCCGGTAAAATATATTCCCCGAGCAACGCAAATAATTTAAAAGGCCTGACAACTGCACACGGAACACGCCATTTCACGGGAAATCGCTAAATGTCATCATCCTGGTATCCAGGTTTCCCTTGAAGCAAACCATTTACCTTCCAGGAAAATTGAAAAATTATATATTTCTTATGTCACACACACACACACACACACACACACACACACACACACGCACACAAAAAAAAAAAAAAAAAAAAAAACAAAAAAAAAAAAAACTGTTTTCGTGGGAATGGCAAGTATCAGTCAGAAAGCCATATTCTTTCCCAACTTGACACCACCAGAAAAAAAAATAAAAAAATAAAAAAGAAAAAAAAATTGTGTTCGTGGGAATGGTATCAGTCAGAAAACGATATTTTTCCCAACCTAACAGCACCAAAATTATAAGTAATTGCGTTTTCGATTTGCCCTTTTAGAAGTAAAATATAAGTGATTGGAACATTAAGTATCATGAATTTATTTTCGATGGTATACTTTTCTTTTCTGTTAATAAATATGCAAGTGAAGGATATTTAAAAGAAGAATAGATCCGTTGATAATAATTAAAATAT